>NW_006922555.1:174031-180986 GCF_000298275.1 Orycteropus afer afer
CCCAATGTTACCAAACCACATGACAGGCCATTAATTCAAGTCCATTGAAAGTCCCAAGGTCAGCAGAGCATGGCAGGCTGCTGAACAATGACTTGGTTACATGCAGGATTCAAGTGTGCCATAAGCTAGCAACCATTCCCAAAGTTGCTTCTTGTATATGGGAAGCAGACCACAGACCCAAAGCAGCTATTCAGCTGCTCCAATAGATTCCACCATGGAGTTGATTACCAATATCACCATGGGGAATAACTACATTCAGCTGCCCAGCCACTCAACCAGGGCCAGTCAAGTTGACACACAAACTTAACCACCACGTAGACCAAGATGCTGTCATTCAAACAGGTCATACTGCATGGTTTAAAATCAAGAAGTGAGTGTGTAAGGGTTGTATCTTTTCACCATACGTATTCAATCTGTGTAATGAGCAAATAATCTGAGAAGCTGGACTGTATGAAGAATATGGCATCCGGATTGAAGGAAGACTCATTTACAACCTGTGATATGCAGATGACACAGTCTTGATGCTGAAAGTGAAAATGACTTGAATCACTTACTGATGAAGATTAAAGACTGCAGTCTGCAGTATGGATTACACCTCAACATAAAGAAAGTGAAAATCCTCACAACTGGACCAACAAGCAGCATCACTACAAATGGAAAGAAGATTGAAGTTGTCAAAGGTTTCATATTACTTGGTTCCACAATCAACACCAATGGAAGCAGCAGTCAAGAAATCAGATGACATATTACGCTGGGCAAATCTGCTGCAAAAGACCTCTTTAAACTGCTGAAGGACAAAGATGTCTCTTTGAAAACTAAGGTGTACCTAACACAGCCAAGGTATTTTCAATAGCCTCATATGCACATGAAGGCTGGCAATGAATAAGAAAGACAAGAGAAGAGTTGATGCTTTTGAGTTGTGGTGCTGGCGAAGAATGCTGAAAGTACCATGGACTGTTAAAAGAACAAATAAATCTATCTTGGAGGAAGTGCAGTCAGAATGCTTCTTGGAAGCGAGAATGGCCAGACTTTGCCTCACCTGTTTTGATCATGTTGTCAGAAGGGACCATTCCCTAGAGAAGGATATCATGCTTGGTAAATTGGATGGTCAGTGAAAAGGGGGAAAGTCCTCAGCTAGATGAATTGACACTGTGGCTGCAGCAATGGGCTCAGGTATGGAAAGGATTGTGAGGCTGGTGCAGGACTAGAACACCAGCCAGTGTTTCATTCTGTTGTGCATGGGGTCGCTATGAGTTGGAGGCAACTCCATAGCACCTAACAACAAAAATACCATACATCCCTACTCTGACTGGTAGGCCTCAGTGACATTTTGCTTCTCCTGGAATTAGTATCAATTCAGCACCTGTGTCCAATAATTCCCCAAAAGTCTTATCATTTCCTTTTCCCCTCAATGAACACTTTTTTTTTGGTACCATGTATTATATTCTTCCTGTATCCCCACCCAAATGTTTAAACACTCCAAAGTAACACAACAAATTTTAGGAGAATTTAAAGTTATTAATTTTTTTCTATATGTTAAGACAATTCTTATGTGTGTGTGTGTGTGTGTGTGTGTGTGATTTGGGGCAAAATTTACAGAGCAAATTCCCTTTCCATACAGCAGTTCACATACACTTTGTCTCATTACATTGACTACAATTAACCCCCATGCAACAGGTCCCCTCCCACTTCCTCCTGATAGTTACCTCTTCCCTGTGTCCATCCCTCCATGCACTCCTGCCCCCTGAGCTGTCTCCCTGTGAATAAACAGCCCTTCTTTCTCCCATGATTGTTCTCTCCAAGGGGTGTATCTACCTCAGGTAAATGTTCAACTCATATGCCTGTATTTTGTTTGGCTGGAAGTCACAGATATGTGTTCAATTCCAGACCTGAAGGGCAGCTAGGAACCATAGTCTCAGTGGTTCCAACAAGCTCTATCAGACCAGCAAACCTGGTCCTCCCCCGCTTTTTTTTTCCAAATGATTTTGAGTTTTGATCCACATTGTTCTCCCTCTCTATACAGGATCTCCTCCATAGATGCCCCTCTGAGTGGTTGACAGTGGTAGCCAGGCACCATCTAGTTCTTCTGGTCTCATAGTCGTATGGGCTGAGGATCGCATGGTGTACCAGTCACGAGGACTAATTGTTTCCATAAATCTTTGGTTTTCTTCATTCTTCTTTGCTCTGGATGAGGAGAGACCCATTGTTGCTTGCAAGCTTTTAAGATCCCAGTTGCTACTTGCCAAAGCAGGAGGTGGAGCAATGATTTGTACAGTATGTTATGCCAATTAAGCTTGATGTCCCCTGCAACTATGGTCCCGAGCCCACAGGATCAACTACTCACTCCCTGTGGGTAGCTGGCTGTGACCAAGAAGTGACTACACCTTGTCCTTTGTCAGCTCTACTATACCCCTGGGAATTCTTGCAGTTCATACATATACACTTGTACAACCATTGTCTGCCAACCCTATACATGGTCTTGAGTACACTCCCTGCTGCATAGACATACCTAATAATTCAACCTGACTATCCATCTATCCACCCGTATACCCGTGTTTGCCTTCACTGACAACGCAGTACTCTATGTACAAAAGGTGAACAGTCACTCTTGTAAAAGGCTATACATCTCTTTGGGGAAAGCTGTGAGAAAGATTAGCAATATAAATTTTGGCAATGTAGTGAAGCTACTTCCTCAGTGGGACCTGGCCTCCCCTTCATTCAAGGAGTTGTTGCTGGGTAAAGTAGCTCAAGTCTTGGAATTGATTGACAGGCTGTGACTCTACTCTGGTGATTCAGTTAGACTGCTGTTGACTTGACTTAGAATTCTCCCACTAGTACAGATTACTCATTGCCATCGAGTTAGATACAACTCATAGCGACCCGTCCTTGGGTTTCCCAAGCAATATCACTAGTAGATTGCCCAATCTTCCTTCCAAGGTGTGGCTGGTGGGTTTGAGCCTCCAGCCTTCTGGTTAGCAGTAAAATGTCTTATGCATTACAATATTATTATATTTCCTACTTATTTCACTCCTAGGGACACCATGCCTAAGTAGCCAATGCTATAAATCCATACAAGTGAGACTATTCTGATTACTGGTTTGACTCTTCTGTCCATTACAGTAACCTCCCCCATCTTGTCTTTGTTGATTAATTGCTGCCACTTGGCTCTTACCATCACAAATATGATCATCCCCATCATAGTTAGGTGTCTTAATTCAATTATGGCAGTTCCCACTGTCAAATCTGACTTACATAAAACAGCAATCACAGTAGTCTTCAAGGATGCTGAGGATCCCTTGACAAATTTTTTCCTCACTGTTGTGGTAAAAGATGTGTCCTCTGGACGCTCCATGTGTGACTTGTGGGTATAATCTGATAATTTCACTCTAACATGCCAATCTCCATAGGCCTTTGGATATCTTCTTCTGTGTTATACCAAGGCAGGTCTTGTACTTCACCTTGACTTAACCCATTGCCAGCAAGTCTATTCCAACTCATCAGCAGTGGGTTAAGACAAGTTGAAGTACCAGACCTGCCTTGGTATGATGTAGAAGATATTAGGCCATCACATAATCCATGCTTTATTAAACCAATCAAATAAATTATTAGATCCTTTCCTAACCTCTCCAGCTGAAACACTGAATGAAGAAACTGTGTTTAGTGGGAATGATCCAACTTTATGTTCCTTGTACCATTATCCCACACCCTCAATAGCCATCCCTACACATATTTTTCAGATTTCTCTTAGAATGTATTAGAAAAAATAAAACAATTCTTTTGGAGTGTAGCATATCTCCTCCTGGGTCACACTTTGTATTTCACCTTATTTCTTTAATGCATTTTACTGAAATATAATTTATGTACAGTCAAATACACAAAACTAAAGTAACATGGGTCAATGCATATTTTTTCAGTGTTACCTCCCCTCCCCTGGCAACCAACAAAGAAAGTTTCCCTTCATATATAAATCTTCCCTTGACCCTCCACAACTACAAACTAATACTATATTTTTCCTTCTGTGATTGACAGAAAGACACTCAGCATAATGTCCTCCAAGTTCATCCATATTATGCAGTGTTTTGCAGACTCTACATTATTCTTTAGTGCTGCATAGCATTCCATTATGTGTATGTACCATAGTTTGATAATCCACTCTTCTGCTGATGGGCACGTAAGTTGTATCCATCTTTTTGCTATTGTAAATAATGCTGCAATGAACGTGGGTGTGCATATATCTGTTCCTGTCCTGGCTCTCACCTCTCTAAGCTATATACCTAGTAATGGGATTGCTGAGTCAAATGGTATCTCCAATTCCAGCTTTCTAAGGAATCGCCATACTGCTTTCCACAGTGGTTGTATCACTTCACAGTCCCACCAGAAGTGTATGAGATTCCTAATCTCTCCACATCCCCACCAGCATTTGTATTTTCCATCTCAGTGAACCTTGCCATCAGTGCTGGGGTGAGATGGTACCTTATTGTTATTTTGATTTGCATTTCTCTGATGGCCAATGATCATGAACATCTCTTCATGTATTTGTTGGCCACCTGAATATCCTCCTCAACAAAGTGTCTATGTCTTCTGCCCATTTTTTAATTGGATTGTTAATTCTTTTGTTATTGAGGCATTAGAGTTTTCTATAAATCTTAGAGATAAATTCCTTGCCAGATATGCAATTATCAACAAATATGAATTTTTTGCTGTCATTTTTTGTTATGTGCTTTTTCGTGGTGTTGATTTCTTTGTCCCATATAATTTCTGTGCTGAGTTCTTTTTCTTTATGAATCATGTTATCATTTCCTTCCTTGTTATTGCTTTAGTATTTGCTAGGCATTTGTGTGGGTCCTCTTTTTTATTTTTATGTGAAGCTTTATCATTTTTCTTTGAGGCTACCTGTTATTTATAAAGTTTTCTTCCCAAGTTAGAACAGTCTTGTAGTTGTCTTGACTTCCCTAACATCTAGAAGTTTTGTAACTACACAACTTTTTCCCTCATTTTGGTTTGTAGTTGTCCTCATTTGTGAATTGATGTCTCTGGTTCCCTATTTACAATCATGTAGGCTTATTTACTTTGGATACTTCCATAGCTTGGTTGGTTTCTGGATTATGTCATCATGTGTGTTAATGGTCAGTTGCCTTTTGCTGTTGTTGGTTCTCTGTCCAAAGGACGCCCATTAGCATCTCTTGTAAGGTTGGTCTGGTTTTAACAAATTCTCTTAATTTCTGCTCCTCTGGAAATGTCCTAATTTCACCATCATATTTGAGGGAAAGTTTTGCTGGGTACATAATTCTTGGTTGGAAAATGTTAAGTGTTTTATATATACCATCCCATTGTCTTCTCACCTGCATGATTTCTGCCAAGAAATCCAAGCTTAATCTTATTGGTTGCCCCTTGCAGGTAGCTTTTGGTTTTTCCAGTGCTGTTTTCTTCATACCAGGAAAATTCTCTTCCAACAAACCTTTGACAATTTTTTTTTTCTGTGATTTTGTTTGTCTCTTCCTGTTCTGGAATTCTGATTACACATAGGTTATTCCTTTTGTTGCCATCCCAAATGAACATTAGGCTTTCTTCGTTTTGTTTTCATCTTTTATCTGATTGATCACTTTCTAAAGAAGTATTGAGGTATTTGCCTTCAACATCACTAATTCTGTCTTCCACTGATTCAATTCTACTCCTTTGCCCATTCAATGTCTTACCTATTTCTGATAATTTAGCATTGATCTTCTGGAATTCTATCTGTAGATTTTGTATCATTTTAAATTTTTCATTTATTTTGTCATTTTGTTCTTGTATTGTCCTTCAAAATTGTTTTAGGGTTTTCCTATGTTTACTTCAATTTTGTCAGCCTTTTCCTTGATCTGTCTCTTGATTCATTGAAAATAACTAAATATAATTCTTTTCAATTCCTTATCAGAGATTTCCAATGCTGCATCTTCCTCAGGGATGTTGTGTTAGACTGGGTTCTCTGGAGAAACAAAACCAGTAAAGCTTAGAGAGAGAGAGAAAGAAATTTACCTTAGGAAAATGGCTCAAACACTTATAGAAGCTGGCAAGTCCAAGGATCTTCAATCAAACGTCAAGCTAGAGGCTTTTCCCGACTCACACAGCTGCAGGGGCTGAGGCGCTCAAAGTTGGCAAGCAGTATACTGGCTGTTGGCTCCAACGAATGAAGAATCCAAGATCTCCAGGCTGAATGGTGGATTGTTTGCACACAGACTATTGTAGGCAACACAACAGAATCCCGATTCACAGAAGAATGTCTCTTTTCTCAGGATGTCCATAAATATACTGAAAGCAGGCCACATCCCTAGAGAAACTCCCTCTCACTGGACTGGCTGCTCGAAACACATACATCTGATCCTCTCATAGGAATAACCACACCACAGCTGCTTAAACCACACAGAATTGTGGTCCAGCCAAGTTGACACACAGCTTCAACTATCACAGTCCACCCCTTGTCAACTTGGAAGCTGTACACATATTCTTAACCATATATAATCTCTGAATAAGGACAATTATAAAGTCATATTTGCACCTAACATGATATGCTAACACACGTACAACTGAAATGCATGAAGCTTATTTATATTTCACAGTTCATAACAGAAGGAAACAAAAATATTTGATGCACATATACAATGAAGAAATATAACAATCACAGTCCTTGTTTCTGCAACTTGTCACTTGGTTGTAGGTGATATTCAGAACTACCTTCTTCCACCACGCATTCTGTATTTCCCTTGCCCTCAGCAAGCACCTCAGCAGGTAGTGGTCCTTTGCCTGGTGAGGTGACCCAAACCTTCATTCCTGAAGGGTCTGGGCAATTAGTAGTCATATCAGAATTGGATTGCTGTAATTTTCCATTGACTTTAATCACAGGGCATGGTAGTACTAAGAGACATCCTAAAGAATCTCCTGTATTCCAGACATATTCCTCTTTACCTCCATTATGTAT
>NW_006922555.1:183937-186561 GCF_000298275.1 Orycteropus afer afer
CCATTTAATGATGGAGTGCTGCTGTGCACATCCAACTTTATGACTCTCTGGGTCAGACAACACCAAGTTCATGATGGGAAGCTCAGGTTTTATGGTCACTTGGTGGCCCATTGTTAGACGTTCAGTCTCTACTAAAGCGCAATAACAAGCTAAAAGCTGTTTCTCAAAAGGAGAGTAGTTATCTGCAGAGGATGGCAGGGCTTTGCTCCAAAATTCCAAGGGTCTGCATTGCGATTCACCAATAGGGACACGCCAAAGACACCAAACAGCATCTCTATCTACTACAGACACTTCAAGCACCATTGGATCAGCCAGATCATATGGTCCAAGTGGCAGATCAGCCTGCACGGAAGCCTGAACCTGTTGCAGAGCCTTCTGTTGTTCTGGGCACCACTCAAAACTAGCAGCTTTCTGAGTCAATTGATAAATAGGCTGAAGCAACACACCCAAATGAGGGATATGTTGCCTCCAAAATCCAAAGAGGTCCACCAGACCTTGTGCCTCCTTTTTAGTTGTGGGGGAAGCCAGATAAAATAACTTATCCTTCACTTTAGTAGGAGTGTCTTGACGTGCCCCACACCATTGGACCCCTAGAAATTTCACTGAGGTAAAGGTGCCTGAATTTTTGTTGGGTTAATTTCCCAACGTCTAGCATGCATAGGTCTCACCAATAAGTCTAGAGTCATCGATATTTCTTCCTTACTAGGTCCAATCAGTGTAATGTCATCAATATAATGGACCAGCGTGATGTCTTGTTGAAGGGAAAGGCGATCAAGATCCCTATGGACTAAATTATGACATAGTGCTGGGGAGTTGATATACCAGAAGAAGGACTGTAAATGTATACTTTTGGCCTTACCAGCTGAAGGCAAACTTCTTCTGATGGTCCTTTGAAATTGGTATTTGAGAAAAAGGCATTGGCCAGATCAATAGCTGCATACCAAGTACCAGGAGATGTACTAATTTCCTCAAGCAATGAAACCACATCAGGACCAGCAGCTGCAAATGGAGTCATCACCTGATTAAGTTGATGATAATCTACTGTCATTCTCCAAGATCCATTTATTTTTTGCACAGGCCAAATAGGTGAATTAAATGGGGATGTGGTGGGAATCACCACCCCTCCATCCTTCAAGTCCTTGATGGTGTCAGTAATCTCTGCAACCCCTCCAGGGATGTGGTATTGCTTTTGACTTACTATTTTTGTAGGTAGGGGCAGTTCTAATGGCTTCACTTTTCCTACCACAATAGCCCTTACTCCACATGTCAGGGACCCAATGTGGGAATTCTGCCAATTGCTGAGTATATCTATTCCAATTATGCATTCTGGAACTGGGAAAATCACTACAAGGTGGGTTCAGGGACCCACTGGACTCACTGTGAGATGCACCTTAGCTAAGACTACAACAATAACTTGACCTCCATATGCCCCCATTAAGACTGGTGTACCATAGTGATGCTTTGGGTCACCTCGAATTAGTGTCAGTTCAGAGCCAGTGTCCAGTAATCCCCAGAAAGTCTGATTATTTCCTTTTCCCCAGTGAACAGATCCTTAATGAACAGGCCTCAGATCCCTTTGGGGAAGGCTGGGAGAAAGATTGACATTGTAGATTTTTGGCAATGTTATGGGGTCCTTCCTCAAAGGGACCCGGCCTCCCCTTCATTCAAGGAGTTGTGAGTCTGTAAACTGACTCAAGTCTGGGAATTGATTGAGAGGCCGTGATTCTGTATTCTGGTGATTCAATGTAGGCTGCTGTTCACATGACCTAGAATTCTTCTGTCTATACAGATTAAGTAAATACTTAGTTGGTTTGCCATGTATTTCACTACTAGGAACACCATGCCCAAGTAGCCAGTGTCATAATTCCACACTAGTCAGATTATTCTGATTACTGTTCTGATTCTGATGTCCATTATGGTAACCATGCCCACCTTGCCTTTGTTGATTAATTGCTGTCACTTGGCCCCTACTACCACGGAGTCCAATCAGCCCCATTGTAGTTAAGTGTCTTAGTTCAATTAGGGCAGTTCCCACTGTCAAACCTAACCTACATAAAATAGCAATCACAGCACTCTTCAAGGATGCTGGAGCTCACTTCACAAATTTATTCCCCAATGTCTTCCATGGTCTCTGCCTCAGGCAATGACCCAGCAGGAACATCTGGGTTAATCCCATGAACGTGAGGTGGAGGGGATAATGGTTTTCCAGTTATCCCTTCAGATGGGAGGGATTCAACAGGATTTACAGGCTCCATATCCTGATCTTCATGACTATCTGTGCCTATGTTCCCATTTCAGGTTTCAGGATCCCAATTTTTCCCAATCAATGCCCTCACTTTAACTTCAGACACCATTATGGGTTGGTAATTTAATTGACATTGTAATTCAGTCACCCTTACAATAAGACTCTAGGTTTGGTTTTCAGCAATATCAGCTGTGCTACTAGAAGAAATAAAGCTTTCTTTCAGAGCACAACTGGAAACATTGAGGTCTTTTATGCAGCACTTAAGCATAACTCAGCAGCCCTGAGCTCATCTCACTTTTTCACCACTTTGTCTAGTGTAAGTAGGACCAACCAACCAGCTTCCTTATATTCCTCATGCTGACAAAATTTCAGAAAAGTA
>NW_006922555.1:187066-187856 GCF_000298275.1 Orycteropus afer afer
TCTGTAGCCTGGTGTTTGGTGTTAATGGCAATGCAGTATTGTGGACACATTGGTTGGTATTAGCATCTGTCATCTATCTCTTATGTGCACAATTAGGTGTCCTCCCATTTCCTAATGTTATCATGGTGGTCATAGATCCTTCCTGTATATCCCTCCCCCTACCACATCAATGTGTAGGCCCTAACTAACCCAAAAGAATCCCTCCCCATCCTTCCCCATCCTAGTAACCTACTGAGTTCCATTTCTCAAGCAAACCCTTCTCTGTCTTTTTACATTAATGGGCTCATACAGTGCTTGTCTTTCTGTGATTGACTTATTTCACTCAGCATAATGTCATCCAGGGAGCTCTGGTAGCGTAGTGCCTAAGGCACATGACTGCTAACCAGAAGGCTGGCAGTTCAAACCCATCAGTCACTCCTCGGAAGGAAGATGGGGCAATTTACTTCCATAGTGATACTGCCTCGGAAACCCAAGGAGGGGTCGCTATGAGTCGGGTCTGACTCCACAGCACATAACAACAATGTCATCCAGATTCATCCACATTGTAAGATGATTTGTGTATCCCTCATTGTTCTTTAATGTAGCATAGTATTCCATTGTGTGCATGTACCATAATTTGGTTATCCACTCATCCGTTGGTGGGCTTTTAGGTTGTTTCCATCTCTTTGCTATAGTGAATTGTGCTGTGATGAACATAGGTGTACATATGTCTGTTGGTGAGCTATCTCTCACCTCTTTAGGATAAGTTCCTAGTAATGGAATTGCTGGGTCAAATGGTACTTCTATTTTC
>NW_006922555.1:188691-190962 GCF_000298275.1 Orycteropus afer afer
ATCTAGCTTCTCTTCTGTCTCCTGCACATTCTGGTTATGCATATAGTAAATTAGGGCTCCGAGATTTGCCCTTATTTTGTCTTTGATGAATTTTATAGTTTTGGGTTTTACATTTAAGTCTTTGATCCAGCTTGAGTTTGTTTTGGTGTATGGGGTGAGGTATGGGTCTTGTTTCATTTTTCTACAAGTGGATATCCAGTTTTGCCACCACCATTTGTTAAAGAGACTGTCTCTTCCCCATTTAATGGGTTTTGCACCTTTGTCAAAGATCAGTTGTTTGTAGATGGATGGATCTATATCTGGACTTTTGATTCTGTTCCATGGGTCTAACTTTCTATCATTGTACCAGTACTATGCTGTTTGGAGTACAGTGGCTGTATAGCAGTTCTTAAGATCTGGGAGTGTGAGACCTCCCACGTTGTTTTTCTTCTTGAGAAGTGCTCTGCTTATCTGAGGTCTCTTTTCTTTCCATATGAAATTAATTACTTTTTCCATGTCCTTAAAACTTTTTGTTGAAATCTGGATCAGGATTGCGATAAATGTATAGATTGCTTTAGGTAGTATTGATATTTTCACAATGTTTAGTCTACCTATCCATTGACAAGGTAGGTTCTTCCATTTACGTAGTACCCTTGTTGTCTCTTGTAGTAGTGTTTTATAGTTTTCGCTGCATAGGTCTTTTATTTATTGTTTCTTTTATTTTGTTTCGTTTATGTGGTGGATTACATTGATTGATTGTCTGATGTTAAACCAGCCTTGTAAACCAGGTATGAATCCCACTTGGTCCAGGTGTGTTAATTTTTTGATAAGTTGTCAGATTCTGTTGGCTAGGATTTTGTTAAAGATTTTTGCATCGATGTTCATGAGGGATAATTGTCTGTAGTTTTCCTTTCTAGTGGTGTCTTTCCCTGGTTGTGGTATCAGTGTTATGCTTGCGTCATAAAATGAGTTTGGGAATATTCCATCTTTTACTATGCCCTGGAATAGCTTGAGTAGCATAGGTGTCAACTCTTCTCAGAATATGTGAAAGAATTCTCCAGTGAAGCCATCAGGGCCAGGGCTTTTCTTTGTGGGACGTTTTTTTTATGACCTATTTGATTTCTTCTTTGTTATAGGTCTGTTCAAGTTTTCTATCTCTGAGTGGGATAGTTTAGGTAGGTCTTGTGATTCTAGAAACTTGTCCATCTCTCTTGGTTCTCAAATCTGTTGGAATAGTTTTTCGTAATATTCTGTCAGTATCTTTTTTATTTCAGTTAGTTCTGTTGTGATGACACCCTTTTCGTTTACAATTCTTGTGAGTTGGCTCTTCTCTTTCTTTTCTTTAGTTAGATCTGACAATGGTTTATCAATTTTATTAATCTTTTCAAAGAACCAGCTTTTTGTTTTGTTGATTTTTCTCTATTTTTTTTTTTAATTTTCGGTTTCACTTATTTCTGTTCTGATGTGTATTATTTCCTTGCTTCTAGATACTGTAGGATTCTTCTGTTGTTCTATTTCTAGTTGTTGGAGTTGATGAGTTAGAGTGTTGAATTTGTTTCTTTCTTCTTTTTTGATGTATGCATTTATTGCTCTAAACTGTCCTCTGAGTACTGCTTTCACTGTGTCCCATATGTTTTGGTATGATGTACCTTCATTCTCATTTGTTTCTAGGAATGTTTTTTTCTTATTATTTCAGTTTTTATCTGCTCTGTTACCCAATAGTTTTTGAGCAGTGAGTGGTTCAGCTTCCATATGTTTGATGCTTTTTTCTTGCTCTTCCTATTATTAATTTCTAATTTTATATCATTGTGGTCCAAGAAGACGCTTTGTAGTATTTCAGTGCTTTTGAATTTATTGAGGCTGGTTTTATGTCCTATCATATGGTCTATTCTGGAGAAGGATCCATGTGCACTGGAGAAGAATGTAAATTGTGCTTTGGTTGGGTGGAATGCTCTGTGTATGTCTATGAGGTCGAGTTGGTTGATTGTATTGTTGAGCTCTTCCGTATCTTTGTTGAGATTTTTTCCAGTTGACCTGTCCTTCCTTGAAGGTGGTGTGTTAAAGTCTCCTTCTACTATTGTAGAGTTGTCTATTATCCCTTTTAATTCAGTTAATATTTGCTTCACATATTTTTGAGCACTTTCATTGGGTGCATAAATATTTATTATTGTAAAGTCTTCTTTGTCAATTGACACTTTCAGTATCATATAATATCCTTCTTTATGTCTTATGATGTTTTTCACCTTAATGTCTATTTTATCAGAAATTAATATTGCCACTCCTGCTCTTTTT
>NW_006922555.1:192042-193525 GCF_000298275.1 Orycteropus afer afer
TTTTTTTTTTTTTTTCACCTCTTCTTGTTCTGGAATTCCAATGAGTCTTATGTGGTTTCTTCTCATGTCATTCCATATAATTCTTAGGTTCTCTTCGTTTTTCTTAAATCTTTGTTCTGATTTCTCTTCATGCAGGCTAGTGTCCAGGGATTTGTCTTCTAGTTGGGATATGTGTTCCTTAGCCAGTTCTAACCTACTCTTTTGTGCTTCTCCTGTGTTGTGCAATTCTGTAATTTTGGTATTCATCTTTCTGATTTCTAACTGCTATTTTTGTATGAGTTCTGATTGTGCATTAATCTTATTATTTTGTTCTTGAATGATTTTCCTGAGTTCTTCAGGGAACTGTCTGTGTTCTCCTTGTTTCTCTTTGGGGTTTCCTTAAGCTCTTGTAAAGCTCTATAAACATACCTTCTAAATTCTTTCTGAGATAATTCTGTTGCCTTCTCTTCCTCCATGTTTAATGAGACCTTTGTCTGTGGTTTTGCTTCTAATGACTTGATGCCTTGTCTTGTCTGTTTTGGGTTTTTTAATTTTTTTTTTTTTTTTTGAGGTTGTCTGTTGTTTCCTAGACATTTTGAGGTTGTCTTTAACTGGTGATTATGTACTGATTTCTTTTGTCTTGGTTTTATGGCTTAATATTTTCAAAAGGGGAAGCTGGTGTATTTAATTTTTATTGTTTTTAGTTATTAGTTCAGGTTTTAGTTATTTGCTGGGTTGCTCTGCAATTTTCTTTGTGATGGTGGAATCACTGTGTGGAATGTGGATATGGGTTCTGTTTGTCATAAACAGAGTTTAGAGTTCAAGCCAGGAGGTTTTACATTGGCTGAATGTGGTTTCTTCTATTGGATGAGTGAAGTTATTAGCAGAGAAGATGAGAGCAGAAGGAAGAAAGCTCTTTGTTGTTAGGGACAGTTTCTAGGGCTTTGAGTGGGCTTCTACTTATGATGTTACAGTGTTATTTTCAGGCCTGCAGCTCAATTTCAGCAAAGACTCCAGTTGTTAGGAGGTTGACACTTTCTGCCAGGCTCAGACACACCCAAAAAACCCTGTTCTTTAGGCCCCTTGGAGCCAAAAAGCCAAACCAAGACATCTTCTCAGCTCCACAATCCACCACGAGGGTTTCTCTCTCTCTGGGCACATCCACCCATGGCTTCAGTCCAACCCAGACCACAATCCACTTCAGGAGTTCCTCTGTGGGTCCATTCACCCGTGGCACCAAAGGCCCACTTGGTTTCAGTGGAGCTGGCATTGGGAGAGTGCCTGCTAGTAATCTGTGGTCCCAGTATTACTGATAAAGTCAAGCACAGGCCTCTCAGTGCCACTAAGCTGACCCAAGCCTACTCGATGATCTGCTGTAGGGGCGCCTTCCCAGGCCCGCCCTCCTTCAGCACTAATGGACTCTCTGCTTGGGTTTCAGTGGTGCTGGACATGCCTGTTTGCACCTAGCCAACTCAAGTTACCAATAAAATCAGGTGCTGAAGGG
>NW_006922555.1:215350-216128 GCF_000298275.1 Orycteropus afer afer
TCTTACCCAGTCTTTCTTAAGGAGGGTGTTGTTCAGTTTCCATGTGTTTACTCTTTTTCCATTGATCTTCTTATTGTTGATTTCTAATTTGATAGCATTGTGATATGAGAAGATGCTTTGCAGTATTTCAATGTTTTTAATTTATTAAGGCTTGCTTTATGGCCTGACATATGGTCTACCATGAAAAATGTTCCATGTGCACTGGAAAAGAATGTATATTGTGCTGCTGTTGGTTGAAGTGCTCTATATATGTCTCTAAGGTCAAGTTGGTGGATTGTATTGTTTAGCTCTTCTGCATCTCTATTGAATTTCTTTCCAGTTGTTCTATCTTTCATTGAAAGTGGTGTATGAAGGTCTCACACTATGGCTGTGGAGTCATCTATTTGACTTTTCAACTCTCTTATAGTCTGATTTATGTATTTTGAGGCTCTTTCATTGGGTCCATAGATATTTATTATAGTTATATCTTCTAGTTCAATTGTTCCTTTAATCATTATATAATGTCCTTCCTTGTCTTGTATGGTGGTTTTTGTCTTAAAGTCAATTTGATCAGAAATTAATATTGCCACTCCTACTCTTTTATGGTTGCCATTTGCTTGATATATCTTTTTCCAGGCTTTGATTTTTACTCTTTTTTGTCTTTGTCTCTAAGATGTGTCTCTTGTAGACAGCATATTGATGGGTTTTATTTTCTTATCCAATCTGTAACTTTCCATCTCTTAAGTGGTGCATTTAACCCATTAACATTCAGTGTAATTATTGACAAGTATGAGTTGGT
>NW_006922555.1:217318-231872 GCF_000298275.1 Orycteropus afer afer
TAATTTTTCATTTATTTTGTCATTTTGTTCTTGTATTTTCTTCCAAAATTCTTCTAGGGTTTTGTCTGTGTTTTCCTTGGTCTGTCTTTCAGTCCTTGAAAATACCTAAATATAATTCTTTTGTTTTCCTTATCAGAGAGTTCCAATGCTACTTCTTCTTCAGGGATGTGTTCTGAGTCTGTATCCTGCTTCCTTGTGTCTACCACTTTATCTTGGTTCTTTGTGTGGACGGTGATGGTCTGTTTTCTCCAAGACATCATGGCTTTGTTGTGTTTAGATCTCTGTTAACTGTTTGTGAAGAGCAGCCAAGGGTTAACTGTAACTGGGCATATGAGATTCATCAGGCAAACAAATGAGTAAAAGAACAATTTAATTCAGCAAGAACTAAGTTAAATTCAATCGTTCAGTTTTGGTCATAAAAGCTGTATGAATTTCTCATTACACCATTAAACCAGCAGTGTGGCTATGTTTAGACAAATCTGGGGCAAGTTCAGGGAGGGGCAGTTTGCCTCAGGAAGAGTGTAATTGAAAGTAGATGATAACTTCCAAGCAAGTCCAGGGAAAGGCCAACTGTCCTCACCTCAGGCTTACACAAAGAATGAGTGAATGTGCCCAGGGGTGCCCTTGACAATTTATCAAAAATATCCACATGCTACCTAATTAAGTTGAAAGTTGGGGTCCTGATGACTATGACTTAGAGCCACATGATTATGAATGTGGTAGTTAAAGTTGTGTGTCGATTTGACTGGGCCGTGGTTTTGAGTGGCATGGCTGCTGGATGTTGTTATTCCCCATGATGAGATTGTAATCACCTCCACAGTGGACTGTACAGTGAGCACCTAATCAGCTGAAAAGGAATTGCCTTTGGACGGTATATATGGTAAAGCTTTGAGAAAGGTCTCTAGCTTTTTGGCACATTTTGGAGCCTGCATCTGTCTGAGTCTTCATCCCCAGTTCTTGGACTTTAACTAGTGGCCTGCTGTGTTGCCTGCTGATCTTGGGATTGTGCCAATTTACCTATTATCTTTGGGTTCATCAGCCTCAGCAGCCAGCAGTTTCTGTAGTCACAACTAAAGTGATGGCAATCTGCCACCAATCATGATATTGCAATGATTTCCTTTATTCTGCATCATATAATGGGGAGATCTGCTGCAAAAGGCTTCTTTAATGTGCTGAAGAGCAAAGATGTCACTTTGAAAAGTAAGGTGTCACTTTGAAAACTAAACCCAAGCCAAGGTATTTTCAATAGTCTCCTATGCATGTGAAAGCTGGACAATGAATAACGAAGACCAAAAAGAGTTGATGCTTTTGAGCTGTGGTGCTGCTGGAGAATGCTGAAATTACCAGGGACTTGTAAATGAGCTAACAAATCTGTCCTGGAAGAAGTGCAGCCAGAATGCTCCTTGGAAGCAAGAATAGCCAGACTTCATCTGACCTACTTTGGTCACATTGTCAGAAGGGACCCTTCCCTAGACAAAAATATCAAGCTTGGTAAAGTTGAGGGTCAGCAAAAAGAGGGAAGACCCTCAACAAGATGGATTGACACAGTGGCTACAACAATGGGCTCAAATACATCAAAGATTGTGAGGAAGGTGCAGGACTGGGCAGTGTTTTGTTCTGTTGTACATAAGGTTGATTTGAGTCAGAGTTGTCTTGACAGTACCTAACAACAACAACTATCATATAACAAACCTCATGACTATGAGTCATCACACTTCTTCAATCTCTATACAGTGTACATGCTAATGGCTTCAGCTTCCTTCATCTGGATGATTGTTCCTTTCATCTTTGTCCAGTTTAAGGTTTAATGAAAAGGCCTCTATGGAATATGTTTGAATCTGGGGTCTTTTTTTTTTTTTTTTAAATCCTCCTAGCACAGAAATCTGAGGAATAGTTTCTAAAGAAATAAAAGTGAGCTAATTATGGACTCTTGGTCAAATTACTTTCAGAAATAAGAGGGAGAGAGTGAGAGGTAGAATGGTTTAACCAAGGATACTGAGAGAATAGTCACAAAATAGAAGAAAACCAAAAGAATATCATCATAAAAATCAAGGGAGGAGAGTTGCTAGAAAGAAAGTGAGCACAGAGAAAAGTGGTCAAGCAAATGAGCACAGAATAAAGGCTATTTGATTTGTTGACTGTTGGGACAATGACTTCAATCCAAACTTGAGGGCAAAAGTTAGACAGAGAACTAAGGCCAGATCTTGTAACCTGGCTTGAAAGATTTGCAGGTCAGTGACAGGAAGAAGGGAGTAGCCAATTCATCAAGAGGACTTTCAATGATAAGGAGACCTGAGTTGTCCATGCTCCCTTTGACTCTACTGTCAAAGTCACCTTAGTCACCTTGGTGTCCTTGTTACCTTCTTTTGAGACTAGCTTGCTGCCTGCTCCATCATATCCTGTATGTTTTCACAAAGAATCTTAGTGGAAAAAATATACAGAGAGAACAAATGAAAGTGCTAGCCCTCTGACCCTAACTGAGATCTGCCTATTGCCTAATGTGCTTTCTAATTACTTTGTGTTCACTCCTCAAACATTTATTCCAATTTTCCTCCACTTTCCTTCAGACAATGACATCCACCTATGCCTTGGAAGATTATCTCATATGCTGTTATATCAGCAAGATAAGTCTATTGGGTCCAAACTCCTTCCAAAATCACAAAACTAAACCAACTGTCATTGAGTTGATTCTGACTCATGGCCATCCTATGTGTTTCAATGTCTGTGATCTTTCAGAAGATCACTAGGTCTTCTGTCCAAGATGTCTCTGGGTGAGTTCAATCCTTTCAGTTAGTAGCTGAACTTTTAACCATTTGTGCCACCCAAGGTCTCTTAAACTCCCTTCACTCTATTCCAAATATCTCAATCTTTACATACTCGGTTTCACTCTCCTCCTTACCTTCTGTCTTTGAAGAGAACATCAGTACCCCAACTGATGTCTTCAACTTACTTCCCACCAGGCCCCTTACAGAGCTGTGCCACTTCATTTTATCCCCTTTCAAGTTAAGTCAGATGGGTGCACTTGTCTACCCAATGAGACTCTTAGCTCCTTGGGAAGACACTGTGTTAAACAGTTCATAACTTCCATAACAAACTTTGTAAATAACAATTGATTTCTGAGAAGCTGTTTAGCATAGTGGTTGAGAACATATATTTTGGAGCAGACTTCTGGATTAGAATCCTGGCTCCGTCATTATTAGTTGTGTGGTCTTCAGTAATTCACTTTTTCCCCCCAATATTTTACTATGAAAATTTTCAAATATACACAAAAGGTCAAAGAACTTTACAGTGAACACCCATATATCCACCACTAAATTCTACCATTTACATTTTAATATATTTCCTTTATAATATATTTATCAATTTATCTATCCAGTTGGGAAATATGGTCCTGGTAATAGAAATGATGCCAAAGATAACATGATAGAATTTTGTAAGAACAATGATTTATTCTTTGCAAATACCTTTTTTCAACAACATAAACAGCTACTATACATGTGGAGGGACCTCTGGTAGTGTAGTGCCTAAGGCACTTGGCTGTTAACCAGAAGCCTGGAGGTTCAAACCCACAAGCCACTCCTTGGAAGGAAGGTTGGGCAATCTACTTCCATAGTGATACCGCCTCGGAAACCCAAGGAGGGGTTGCTATGAGTTGGGTCTGACTTGACGGCACATAACAACAACATACATGTGGAACTCACTGGGTGGAATACACAGGAATTAAATCAAATACATTTGTGAAAGAAGACAATGGAGAAGCTTAATATCATCGGTCAGAACAAGGCTGAGGCTGACTGTTCATACACAAGTTCAAGTTGAAGATGAAGAAAATTAAAACAAGTCCACAAGACCCAAAGTATGACCTTGAGTACATCACCCCTGAATTTAGGGACCATCTCAAGAATGTATTTGATGTATTTAACACTAATGACCAAAGACCAGGCAAATAATCTGATATCAAGGACATCAAATATGAAGAAAGCAAACGATCATTAAAAAGATAGGAGAAGAAGAAAAGACCAAAATGGATGTCAGCAGAGACTATGAATCTTGCCTTTGAATATAGAGTACCTAAAGCAAGTAAAAGATATGATACAGTAAAAATGCTGAGCAGAACATTTCAAAGTGTGGCTTAAGAAGACAAGTAAAGTATTATAATGAAATGTGAAAGACTTGGAGTTAGAAAACCAAAATGGAAGAATACACTCAGCATTTTGCAAGCTGAAACTACTGAAAAAACAAAATCAAGCCCTGAGTTGCAATATTGAAGGATTCTAGGGGCAGAATATTGAATTATGCAGGAAGCATCAAAAGAAGATGGAAGCAATAAACAGACCCAATCTACCAAAAATAACTGGTTGACGTTCAACCATTTCAGGATATGATCAAGAAATTATAATACTGAAAGAAGTCCAAGCTGCACTGATGACACCAACATAATAAAAAGGCTCCAGGAATTGATGGAACACCATTTGAGATGCTTCAACAAATTAATGAAAGTGCTGGAAACACTCACTTTTCTATTACAAGAAATTTGGAAGACAGCTACCTGGCCAACTGACTGGAAGAGATCCATTCCAAAGAAAGTTGATTGAAGAGAACAAGGAAATTATTGAACACTATCAAGGAGCTCTGGTAGCCTAGTGCCTAAGGCACTTGACTGCTAACCAGAAGGCTGGTGGTTCAAATCTACCAGCCACTCCTCGGAAGGAAGATGGGGCAATCTACTTCCGTAGTGATACTGCCTCAGAAACCCAAGGAAGGGTCACTATGAGTCGGGTCTGACTCAACAACACATAACAACAACAATATCATTAATATCATACACAAGTAAAATTTTGCTGAAGATAATTAAAAAATATTTCCTACAATACATTGACAGGGAACTTCCAGAAATTAAAACTGGATTCTGAAGAGGACATGGAACAATAGATATCATTGCTGGTATCAGATGGATCTTGGCTGAAAGCAGGGAATACCAGAAAGACATTTACCTGTGTTTTGTTCACCCTGAAAAGGCATTTGACTTTGTGGATCTCAACAAATTATGGATACATTACAAAGAATGGGAATTCCAGAACACTTAATTGTGCTCATGAAGAACCTGTCCATAGACTGAGGGACAGTTGTTCAAACAGAACAAGAGGGCACCACATAGTTTAAAATCAGGAAAGGTATGTGTCAGGGTAGCTTTGTTTCACCATACTTATTCATTTTGTATCATGAGCAAATGATTTGAGATGCTGAAGTATAAGAAGAAGGGGACAATCTTTCTATCCATGAGTGTGGTATGTTCTTCCATTTATATAGATCTCTTATGGCTTCTTGAAGTAATGTTTTGTAATTTTCTTTGTACAGCTCTTTTGTGTCCCTAGTGATATTTATTACCAAGTATTTTATTTTTGGTAGCTACTGTAAATGGTACTGATTTCCTTATTTCCTTTTCAGCAATCTCTTTGCTGGTGTAGAGGAATCCAACTGATTTTTATATGCTGATCTTGTATCCTGTCACTATGCAAAATCTCTCAAATTGTTCCAGTAGTTTTTGTTTTGTTTTGTTTTTTTGTTTTTTACTGAGTCTCTTGGGTTTTCTAGGTATAAAATCATATCATCAGCAAATAGGGATAGTTTTACTTCTTCCTTATAAACTTGAATGCCTTTGATTTGCCTTTCTTGCCTTATTGCCCTGTCTAGGACTTGCAATACAATGTTGAATAGAAGTGGTGATAGAGGGCATCAATGTCGGGTTCCTGTTCACAAGGGGAATGGTTTCAGTCTGTCTTTATGGAGAATAATGTTGGCTGTTGGT
Source organism: Orycteropus afer afer (assembly GCF_000298275.1). Lineage (NCBI taxonomy): Eukaryota > Metazoa > Chordata > Mammalia > Tubulidentata > Orycteropodidae > Orycteropus > Orycteropus afer. The sequence continues at coordinate 223,128 of NW_006922555.1, forward strand.
TTTGCATATATGCCCTTCATTATGTTGAGGAATTTCACTTCTATTCCAATTTTTCTGAGAGTTTTGGTCAGGAATGGATGTTGGATTTTATCAAATGCCTTTTCTGCATCAATTAATATGTTCATGTGGTCCTTTTCCTTTGTTTTATTTATGTGGTGGATGACATTGATTGTTTTTCTAATGTTGAACCATCCTTGCATACCTGGTATGAACCCCACTTAGTCATAATGAATTATTTTCTTGATATGTTGTTGGAGTCCATTGGCTAGGATTTTGTCAAAGATTTTTCCATCTATATTCATGAGGGATATTGGTCTGTAATTTTCTTTTTAGTGATGTCTTTGCCTGGTTTTGATATCAAGGTTATGCTTGCTTCATAAAATGAATTTGAGAGGAATCCATCCTTTTCTATGTTCTGTAATAGTTTGAGTAGAATTGGTGTCAGTTTTTCTCTGAACATTCGATAGAATTCTCCAGTGAAACCAGCTGGATCAGGGCTTTTTTTGTGGTTGCTTTTTTTTTTTTTTTTATGACCTTTTCAATTTCTTTATTTGTTATGGGTCTGTTTAAATTTTTAGCCTCAGCCTCTGTTAGTTTAAGTAAGTAGTATATTTCTAGACATCTGTCCATTTCTTCTAGATTTTCAAATTTGTTGGAGTACAGTTCTTCATAGTATCTTGATATTGTCCTTTTAATTTCTGTTGGTTCTGTTATGGTGTTGCCCAATTCATTTCTTATTTGTGTTATTTGTATTCTCTCCTTATTTTCCCTTGTTAAATTTGCCAGTGGTTTATCAATTTTATTCTCTTTTCAAAGAACCAACTTCTAGTTTTGTTCATTTTTTTATTGTCTTTGTATTTTCTGTTTCATTGACATCTGCTCAAATCTTTATTATTTCCTTTATTCTGGTGACTGTAGGCTTTTTTTGCTGTTCCTTTTCTAATTGTTGGAGATGTTGGGTTAAGGGGTTGATTTTGGCTCTTCTTTTTTGATGTGTGCATTTATTACTATAAATTGGACTCTGACATGCTGTGTTTTCATTCGCATTTGATTCAAGGAATTTTTTAATTTCATTTTTTTATTTCTTCTATTACCTAATCATTTTCAAAGAGGGTATTACTCAGTTTCCATGTGTTTGCCCTTTTTCCATTGATCTTCTTATAGTTGATTTCTAATTTGATAGCATTGTCATCTGAGAAGATGCTTTGCAGTATTTCAATGATTTTAAATTCATTGAGGTTTGCTTTGTGGCCTAACATATGGTCAGTCCTAGAGAATGTTCCATGTGCACTGGAAAAGAATGTATATTGTGCTGTTGTTGGGTGAAGTGCTCTGTAGATGTCTATAAGGTCAAGCTGGTGGATTGTATTGGTTAGTCCTTCCGTGTCTTTGTTGAGTTTCTTTTCAGTTGTTCTCTCTGTGATTGAAAGTGGTGTATTAAAGTCTCCTTCTATGACTGTGGAGTCATCTATTTGTCTTTTCAGTTCTGCTAGAGTGTGGTTTATGTATTTTGGGGCTCTTTCATTGGGTGCATAGATATTTATTATTGTTATGTCCTTCTGTTCAATTGATCCTTTAATCACTATATAATGTCTTTCCTTGTATCTCATGGTGGTTTTTCTCTTAAAGTCAATTTGATCAGAAATTAATATTGCCACTCCTGCTCTTTTATGGTTGCCATTTGCTTGATATATCTTTTTCCAGCCTCTGATTTTTAGTCTATTTTTGTCTTTGTCTCTAACATGTGTCTCTTTTAGGCAGCATATTGATGGGTTTTGTTTTCTGATCCAGTCTGCAACTCTCTGTCTCTTGAGTGGTGCATTCAATCCATTTATATTCAGTGTAATTATCACAAAGTATGATTTTGTTGCTGTCATTTTGTTATGTGCTCTTTAGTGGTGTTGCTGATTTCTTTGTTCCATGTAATTTTCTGTGCTAAGCTCATTTTGTTTATGAATCAAGTTATCACTTCCTTTGTTGTTAATCTTTTAGTATTTGCTAAATATTCATGAAAATGTCAATACTCCTCAAAGAAATCTATATATTCAATGCAATCCCAACCCAGATCCCATTAGCATTCTTAAAGGATATGGAAAAACCAATCACTAATTTTATATGGTAGGGAAAGAGACCTCAAATAAGCAAAGCACTATTGAAGAAGAAGAAAAAGAAAGTATGAAGTCTCACACTGCCAGATCTCAAAGCCTACTATACAGCCACAGTAGTCAAAACAGCCTGGTACTGATACAATGACACAGACCAGTGGAACAGAATTGAGAACACAGAATAGATTCATCCACCCATGGTCAGCTGATTTTTTGATGAAGGGTTGAAATCCATTAAATGAACAAGAGGTGGTCTCTAACAAATGGTGCTGTCAAAACTGTATATCTATTTGCAGAAAAATGAAACAAAATCTGTACCTCACACCATACACAAAAGCTAACTCCAGATAGATCAAAGACTTAAATGTGAAACCTAAAACTATAAAGTTTCTCAGGGAAAAACTAGGGGCAAATTTGGAGGCCCTAATATATGGCATAAATAGAATGTCAAGCATAACCTAAAATGCACAAACAGCAGAAGATAAAGTAGATGAATTAGACTTTCTAAAAATTAAATTGTTATGTGCTTCCAAAGACTTCTCCAAAAGAATAAAAAGAGAACCTACAGATTGGGAAAAAATGTTTGCAATGACATATCTGACAAGGGACTTATCTCTAAAATGTGCAGGAAACTCCAGCACCTCACCAACAAAAAGATTAACAATCCAATTGGAAAAAATGGGCAGAATACATGAATAGACACTTCACCAAAGAGGATATTCAGGCAGCCAGCAAATATATGAAGAAATGCTCATGATCATTAGCCATCAGAGAGATGCAAAAGAAAGCAATAATGACATACCATCTCACCCCAGCACTAATGGTAAAGTTCAACAAGACAGAAAATAACAAATGCTGGCAAGGATGTGAAGAAATTGAGACTCTCATACACAGCTGGTGGGAATGTCAAATGATACAACCACTGTGGAAAGCAGTATGGTGATTCCTTAAAAAGCTGGAATTAAAAATAAGATTTGAACCAGCAGTCCCATTACTAGATATATATCCTAAATAATTGAAAGCCAGGACAAGAACAGATATATACACACTCATGGTCATCACAACACTATTTACCATAGCAAAAAGATGGAAATAACTTAAGTGTCCATCAACAGAAGAATAGATAACCAAACTATGGTACATACAAACAATGGAATACTATGCAATGCTAAAGAATAATGTAGAATCTGCAAAACACCGCATAACGTGGATGAACTTGGAGGATATTATGCTGAGTGAAATAAGTCAATCAGAAGGACAAATATAGTATTAGTTCATTATTGTAAAAAGTCAAGGAAAAGTTTACATATGAAAGGAAACTTTCTTTGTTGGTTACCAAAGGTGGGAATTGAGTGGAAGGGACACTGCAAAAAAAAAAAAAAGAAAAAGAAAAGAAAAGAAAGAAAAACTGCATTGACCCATGTCACTTTAGCTTTGTGTATTTCACTGTACATAAATTATATTTCAATAAAATATGTTTAAAAAAGAGATATTGAAAACATGGACTTTAAGAAGAAGTAGTGAATTGAAGAAACATTTAAGATAAAAAAAAGAAAAATGGGGCATCAGGATTGGAGGAAAATTCATTAAGAACTTGTGATATGCAGATGACACAGTCTTGCTTGCTGAAAGTGAGGGGGACTTAGTGATACAGAGCAAAGACTACAACCTTAAGCATGAATTACACCTCAATATAAATAAAACAAAAATACTCACAACTGAATCAATAATTAGCACCATGATTAATGGAGGAAAGATTAAAGTTGTCAAGGTTTTTATTTTACTTGGATCCACAATCAACATTCATGGAAGCAACAGTCAAAATAATCAAAAGGTGTATTGCATTGCACAGATCTGCTGCAAAAAGTCTCTTTAAAGTGTTAAAGAGCAAAGATGTCACTTTGAAGACTATGGTGCCCCTGACCCAACCCATGGTATTTTCAATCACCTCATATGCATGAGAAAGCTGTACAATGAATAAGGAAGACTGAATAAGAATTGATGCCTTTGAGTTATGGTGTTGGTGAAGAATGTTGAACATACCATATACAGCCAGAAAAACAAACAAATCTGTTTTGGAAGAAGTACAGCCAGAATGTTCCTTAGAAGTGATGATGAAGAGACTTTGTGTCATTTTGGAGAAGGACATCATGCTGGTAAAGTAGAGGGTCAGTGAAAAAGAGGAAGACCCTCAAAGATGGATTGGCACAGTTGCTACAACAATGGGCTCAAGCATAGTAATGATTGTGATGATGGCACAGGACTGGGCAGTATTTTGTTCTGTTGTACATAGGTCACTATGGGTAAGAACCTACTCTACTGTACCTAACAAAAACAAACCATCCTTCCATGCAATCATTGCTTTTGTTGCTGCTGTAGCTGTTGTGTTTCATAGTGAGTTACAGACATCAGTATCAATCAATAAATAGTTACTATTGAGTCAGTTATGACTAGTGGCAACCCCATGTGAGTCAGGGTAGAACTGTGCTCCATAGGGTTTTCAGTTACTGGTTTGTCAGAAGTGGATTGTCAAGCCTTCTTCTGACATGCCTCTGGATGGGCCAGAACCTCCTATCTTTTGGGTTAGCAACCAAGAGCATTAATTATTTGCACCACCCAGAGACTTCAGACAACAGTAAATTTTCCCCTAAATATATTGACATGCATATTATTAACTAGAGTTCAAAGTAATTCATTTATCTTCTCTCTGCTTCAATTTCCTCATGTATAAAATGGAGATAATGATAGTACCTACATTAAAAGATTTGGGGGATGGTTAATACTCTTATATTCAACATTTAGAAGAATATTGCCTGTATATAGTAGTACACTAAAAAAAATGTTACCTACTATTGTATAGGTATACTCTAGCAAAAGCCACTCACCCAATCACTCTTAAGAGGGGAAGGCCAGCAAGCCAATATTGCACCTCTTCCTTTGCCTCCTATCCCCATATATACATAAATCCATTAATAGTCTCTTGAGTCTTCTGAAAACCACATACCAACAGGAGCTTATCCTTTTTTCCCTGAAAGAGATAACTTCCTCCATCCTTCACCAATACATCCATGGTCACTTAGTCACTCTGGCTTGATATAATAAGGCTTCCTCTTCAGCTGTGTGACACCTTGTCTGTCTTTGCTGTACCTTGGCTAGGGGCACTTAGAGAGAGAAAATTTGCAAATAACTAGAAAAGACTTTATCAAAGGAAGTGTCCTTCTTCTACAACACACTGCCCTTGATTGTCTTTCAAATGACAATCCAATCTAACTTTGGAATCTCAGGTAAGGGTACAAATGAATGAAACATTTACACTGTAAGACAAATAAGCAACTCAAGGTAGCAAGGAAAGGGTGATACAAATCATAATAGAGGGCATTTCTCCCTTTTCCAAGAGGTTCTCATGCTTAGAAGACAGAAAGAAAGAGAGTGTGCACCTCAGAAATGACAATCAGAAAGGGAACCATGGTTCCCTTGGTTTAACAGCCCAATCATATTTCCTGTTATTATACATAACTGAGTGGGAAAAGCCTTAATCTAAGGGAACACATTCTGATAGATTCTCAGGATATTTTTTTTTTTTCCTTTGGGCCCTATCACTACACCTCTTCTTGACAAGGTGTATGTGGTGGGAAAGATTCTAAGATGGTCCCCAAGATTCTCAGCCTCTGACTATGACCAGGAGACCAGAAGAATTAGATGGTGCCCAGCTACCACTGTCAACCACTTGGAGGGGAATCTGTGTAGGAGATCCTGCATAGAGTGGGAAACCAATGTGGAACAAAACTCAAAATCATTAAAAAAAAAAAAAAGCCAGGTTTGCTGGTCTGATAGAGCCTGGTGAGACACCTGAAAATATTGCCCCAACCATCTTTCAGGCCTGAACTCACTCTTGTGTCTTCCAGCTAAATAATAGAAAGGCATATGGGTTGAACATTTACATCAGGTAGATACACTACTTGGAGCAATCAATCATGGGAGAACAGAAGGTCAGTGTATGCACAGGAAGTCAGCTTGGGCAGTGGGAGTACATGGAAGGGAAGGACACAGGGAAGAGACAACAATGGGGAGGAAGTGGCAAGAGAGCTATTACATTGTGGGGAATTGCAGTCAATGTCATGAGACAAAATGTTTATGAACTGTTGTATGGAAAATGAAGTTGTTCTGTAAACTTTCAGCCAAATCACAATAAAAATTAAAAAAGAAAAAAAAAGATTCTCAGTTCCTGATGTGCACACCTTCTCCCAGTTATTCAAACACTAATATAGGTGCTGCTGTGAACGGATTTTGCAGATGTAATTTAAAGTCCCTAATCAGTGGACTCTGACTTCATAGTTTATCCTGAATGGGCCTAATCTAATTGAGTACTTAAAATAAGTCATTCAAAGTAGTAGAGGTTGTCCTACTGGTCTTGGAGAAGCAAACAACCATGCTGTGAACTGTCTATGGATGGGGCCATATGACAATGACCTGAAGGTGGCCTGGAGGAGCTGCAAGCATTTCCTGGACAATAGCCAGAAAGAAAACAGCGACTGTGGTCCTATAATTGCAAGGAAATAAACTCTGCCAACAACCACCAAGCTTGGGAGAGAACCTCAAGCCTCAGATGAGATTGCAACCATAGCCAAGACTTTGATTTCAGCCTAGTAAGACGCTGAGCAGAAGACCCAGCTAAGCCATACCCAGACTCCTAACCCACAAAAACCTATAGATAATAAAACTGTATTGTTTTAAGCTACTGAATTTGTGGTAACTTGTTATGCAGCAATAGAAGAATAATAGTGTGGAAAATTCCTATTATCCTGTAGTTCAATAATGATAAATTAAGAACTTGTTACAAAGAGATTTTTTTTTTTCCTGGAAAACAAAACAAAACACCAAAGCAGACCCAGCTAAATGTACAGAGCACTGAATTCTGATCTGAAATTTACTCAAGTAGTCCCATACATAGATTGATTGGTCTAATATAGTTCTTCTTATACCTCAGCACTTCTAGAGTAAGAAAATCAATGCTAAAAAAGCCACTCAGACTTAGAAGTCAGGCCCTTAGCTACATTTTCCTTTATTTTCAAAGCTCCCCCATGCTCCCAGCCTTCTAGAGCAGAATTTCCCTTTCCTTTCTTTTTCCAAAGATTAATCTTGGGGATCACATAACCTTCTGCATCAGTCTTGCAGTCACTTCCTTCACTGACCAAGTTTTCAAGGTTGTGGTCACTGAAAATCCTACCTTTTCATCTGGCCTGGTCTGCCTTATCCTGTAGGCCATTTGCTGAAGTTTATTCACCAACTATTGTGTAGGTTTGTGCTTTTAACTAGTGAAGTGGGGCGGGGGACTGCTGATTGAGGCTTCATGGGACTGCTTCTTTCTTCCTTGCCTGTGAGATAAAAGGCCTTCAGAAGCTGCTTTATTCTCTTGGATCAAGATGGCATTCTTCAACTCCAGTCTCAAAAAAAAACCCATGCAAATTCCCTAAAGCTATGCTCAGCTGGTACAATTCCAGTTTGTACAATACTACTATGAGGAGCTCTGGTGGTGTAGTGGTTAAGGCATTTGGCTGCTAACCAGAAAGTTAGCAGCTCAAACCCACCAGCCACTCCATGGAAGAAAGATGGTGCAATCTGATTCTGTAAAGACTTACACCCTTGGAAACCCAACGGGGGTCACTATGAGTCAGAGTTGACTTGATGGCAGTGATTTTTTTTTTTTTTAATAATACTGCTATGGAATAAATACACATATCATACAATCACAGACTATAAGAGCTGAAAGTGACCTTATAGATGTTAGACCACTCAGTGGTGCCCAAATATGCATTGTCATCAGAATCCACTGGAGAGCTTGTTTTGTACAGATTGCTGGGTCCTGCACTCAGAGACTGGCATTCAGGATACCTGAAGTGCAGCCCAGGGCTCTGTCCTTTTAAAAAATTTTCTCCAGTTGATTACAATGCTCAACTAGACTTCTGTTTTTATTCATTTCAGGCATGCAGCATTCTTCTCTTCTTTTTCCTATTAAATTTTATCTTTAGTTATTTTAAAATAAAATACCAAGACACAACTAATACCAAGACATATTTTTAAAAATCAAATACTTCTGAAACACTTATAAGGAAAAACAGGAGTACCCTGTCTTACTCTTGAGCCCTGCATTTCAAAGACAACCACTCTCAAAAGTTCTGATTGTTCTGAATCGAAATTCCAGATATAGACCCATCTGTCTATGGACAGCTGATCTTTGACAAAGGTCCAAAGCCAATTTATTGGGAAGGAGACAGCCTCTTAACACATGGTGCTGGGAAAACTGGATATCCACCTGCAGAAAAATGAAACAAGACCCATACCTCACCCCATACACAAAAACAAACTCAACCTAGGTCAAAGACTTAAATGTAAACCCAAAACTATAAAATACATCAAAGATAAAATAGGGGCAAATCTGGGAGCCCTAATTTATGGCAAGAATAGACTATGAAGTATAACCCAGAATGTGCAGGAGATAGAAGAGAAGCTAGATGACTGGGACTTTTTAAAAAATAAATTCTTATGTGCATTGAAAGACTTCATCAAAAGGGTAAAAATAGAACCTACAGATTGGGAGAAAATATTTGTCTATGACATATCTGACAAAGGACTTATCTCC
>NW_006922555.1:231972-237125 GCF_000298275.1 Orycteropus afer afer
AGAAGATATACAGGCAGCCAACAAACACATGAGAAATTGTTCGTGATCATTAATCATTAGAGAGATGCAAATCAAAACAACAAAGAGATATCATCTCACCCCAGCAATAATAGCAAAGTTCAACATGTCAGAAAATAACAAATGCTGGCGAGGCTGCGGAGAGATTGGAACTCTTGTGCACTGCTGGTGGGATTGTAAAATGGTACAACCATTGTGGCAAACAGTATGGTGTTTCCTTAGAAAGCTGAAAATAGAAGTACCATTTGACCCAGCAATACCATTCCTAGGAGTGCATCCTAAAGAGGTGAGAGATAGTGCACAAACAGACATATGTACACCTGTGTTCATCACAGCACAATTCACTATAGTAAAGAGATGGAAACAACCTAAATACCCATCAACAAATGAGTAGATAACCAAATTATGATATATGCACACAATGGAATACCATCCTACATCAAAGAACAATGAGAGATATGCAAATCATCTCACAACGTGGATGAACCTGGAGGACATTATGATGAGTGAAATAAGTCAATCGCAGAAAGACAAGTACTGTATGAGCCTGTTACTTTAAAAAGACAAAGAAGGGTTTGCTTGGGAAAGGAAACTCACTTACTAGGTTACCAGGATGGGGAGGGAAGGAATGGATTCATTTTGGGCTAGGTGGGGCCTGCACGCTGACGTGGGTAGGGAGAGGGATATACGGGAAGGATCTTTGACCACCATGATAACATTAGGAAATGGGAGAACACCGAATTGTGCACATAACAGATAGACAAAAGATGCTAATACCAACCAATGTTTCCACAATACTGCATTGCCATTAGCACCAAACACCAGGCTACAGATAAACACATAAACACCTGAGAAGATCAGACTGGGGTCATTGAACAGAGGTATACTCTAGACCAGGGATAGATTCAGCTGAGACTAATCTTGCACAGACACCAGTGATACAAAATACTTGCAGTCCTTACAGAAACAATAGAAGACAGAAACAGAGTAATCCCTCACAGACAACCAGATACTATGGGAAAGAGAGCCAATAGAACTACCATCTCAGGACCATAGTTCTGGGGTACACCACACTCAATTGGCACAACAAAATACATAAAAGCATTGCTCCACATCCTACATTGGTGAGTAATGAGTGGGGTCTTAAAAGCTTTCAAGCAGCCATTTAAGATGCAGCTAACGGTCTCTTAGCATCGGCAGCGAATAATAATAATAATAATAATAATAAAGGACATTTGGAATCAATCAGCCATAGGATATGATGGCCCTTGAGACCAGAAGAACTAGATGGTGCCCGGCTACCAAAGCCAACCACTCAGGAAAGGATCAAATCTGGAGATCCTGGATAGTGTGGGAGGGAAAATGTGGAACAAAATCTAAAAGCTCAATAATGACCAGAATTACTGGTCAGATGAAATCTGGGGAGACCCCCAATACTATGGCCCTGGAATACATTCTGCACCAGGAATAAAACATACCCCCAGGGGCTGGCTCTCAGCCCAATAGTTAACAAGTTGTACATGCAGACCACTCAATGCAGGATGATGCACCCACATACTCTATGGTAATACATCCCTTAGAGCAATAGACCACAGAGCACCAGAGGGGCAACATTCACATGCAGAAAATGCAAGATAAAGAAGAGTGCATAACCATGAGGGGCACAGGGAGAAGGTTCTAGGGTAGGGAGGGGAGGAGACCGAATTAGGGTTGGAGATGGTAAATGGGGAATGAAATTAAATGTACATGTAATGTTGAATGTAAAACAAGCTCTTAAAATAAAAAAATATAAAAAGTTCTGATTATTCTGTGATTTACCTCTGTGTTCTTAATATGTTTATTCTGCTCCTTGTTGCTTGATTAGTATTAAATAATATGCAAAAATATTTTAATTGAGAAAAATAACAGAGTGGTATTATAGCATGATCCCATTTTAAAAGAAGGCATGAACACACATATTTGTGTACAAAATATACATAGGAAAAAATCTGTGAGATGTTCATTCATCATACAAGTATTTATTGAGCACCTCCCATGTGCTAGATGCTATTCTGGATGCCTAGGATAATTCTGTTTATAAAAAGACCTGCCATGATGGACTTTACTTTCATTTTTTTTTTCCTTAAACTTTCTATTGTGATTTGGGTGAAAACTTACAGAGCAAAATTGTTTTTCATTCAACAGTTTATACACATTTTGTTCTGTGACACTGATTGCAATCCCCACAATGTATCAGCTGTCTTCCCCCTTCCTCCCTGTGGTTGCCTTTTCCCTGTGTCCTTTTCTACACATTCCTGTTCTCTGAGCTTCCTCCCTATGCAAATGCTGCCCTTTTGATCTCCTGTAGTTGACTGTTCTAATAAGTGCACCTGCCTGGTGAAATTGTTCATCTTGTAGTCCTGTGTATTGTTTGGCTGAAAGTTAGGGCTTTCTCCTTTTATGTCACTGTGAGTTGTGCATTCTTGAAGGCTTCCAGCTTTAAACCTGGCTTCATTTACTGCTATCTTGCTTTTGGAAACTGTGAATAGTGAAAGCAATGGTCAGCAATAATGATGAAAAGAAGAAGGAAGGCATTTAAATCTTGCAAAAACTGTGATATTTCTATTTTATAGATGAGAAAGCTGAAGGTTAAGGAAATTGTCCTGAGTCACATAGTTAGTAAGTGGTAGAGCCAGTGATTGCAGCCAAGTCTGTAAGCCTAGAGTTCCCTTCTATACTCCTATGCTGAATTTGTTAGCCAAGCTGGCAGAAATCTCCCTGTGAGGCTAGATTAGGAGTGTAGTAGAAAGGAAATATCAGACAGGGACTAGGAACCAAGGAAGGGTGGAGCTAAAATGGTGGTTTTCAATTGGGGATGATTTTGCCCCAAAGGGGACATTTAGCAATGTCTAGAAACAGTTTTAGTTGTCATAACTAGGTGAGAGGATATTTTTAGTATCTAGTAGATAGAGGCCAGGGATGCTTTTAAATATCCTGCAATGCACAAAACAGTCCCTTCCCCTTCTTCTTCCCCACCCACATACACAAACAAAAAAGAATTATCCAGCCTGAAATGTAAATATGGCCAAGGCTGAGAAAGGAAATTGACTGAAACTGAGGGAATCTGACTTGCTTAGCTATAAAGAGAGAGTGAAGTAGAAAACAGGGCATGGCAGTAATGCCAAGGTCTAGGCACTACAATGTCAAGGTCCTGCCCAAGGAGTCTCAAGTAAACCATGAAGCTCTTTTGCTTTGGAACCTGTTCTGGTTATCTAGTGTCACTCTGACAAGCATATATACCACACAGGGGTTGGCCTTAACAAACAGGAGTTTATTCTCTTACAGTTTGGAGGCTTTAAATCCAAGTTCAAAGTGCCAGGCTCTAGGGGCTTGGTGAAAGCTTCTCGACCTTTTGGACTTTAGCTCTGCCTGTTGTTCCCAGTCCACTGAATCTAGAGGCATCTCTTCACTCAGGCAGCTAGTGGCTGCTGCAGTTAACAAGCCCAAGGGTGACAAATAAAATGGCACAGTCCCTATGTTACTAAACCACATGGCAGGCCATTGATTCAAATCCATTGAAAGTCCCAGGATCGGTAGAGCATGGCAAGCTGCTGATCAATGACTCAGCTACATGCAGGGTTCAAGCATGCCATAAGCTAGAGACCATTCCCAAAACTGCTTCTTGCATATTGGAAGCAGACCACATACCCAAAGCAGCTATTCAGCTGTTCACAGTAGATCCCACCATGGAGTTGATCACCAGTCTCATCATGGGGAATAACTACCACCAGCTGCCCAGCCACTCAACCAGGCCCAGCCAAGTTGACACACAAACATAACCACCACAGAACCCTAAAAATAATCCTCCAATTTTCCCCTCATCTTGAACTTTAGAAAGGGGAGTATAGAACCACAGTTCCCATCACAATTCTAGAAGCACTGTCCACACTAATATGGGTGAAAGTAAACATCTCTCACCAAAAATGGGAGGGGGATTCAGCAGAAAGACATGGAGATAAAGGCAGAGAAATAAAACCAAAGATATGGGGAGCTTGCAGGAGAACAAGAAAATAATATGCACAGGAAATAGCCAAAAGAGCTCTCACTTGGATACTCAGAAAAGAAATAATGTACTGGGAAAAAAAAACTAATCTAAAAGACAGATGTTTCTGAAGGAAAGGAAGCTGAAATCATCGGGGCTGAGAAATACCTGATCTAGCTAACCAATGAGCCAGGAGTTGGCCTTAACCCAAGGTGAGTGTCAGGGATCTATCTGGGGCTGTCTGGAAGCCCCAAGGTCCAACTGGGACAGAGAGAGGTCTGGCTCTCTACTCAGTGTACTGGTTATTAGGAAAATCACCATCATCTGAGTTAACTGGCAAAAGGAAGCTCAGAGAAGATCTGGAAAAAATGATCCTGAAGAATCAGCTCATATAATTAATGAAGACAGATAAAAGAAACTAAATCTAGACTGGAACAAGCACAAGGAGGAAAATGATAGCAGCCTACATACGTTTGGACTACATAAACATAGCTAAAGGGAAAGAGCTGGTAGGAAGGGACTGTGGGTAGGAGGATCATGGGCAAAGGCTATTGAATCTCAGGAGAGCAAGGAATCAAAAAGGGAATGCAGGACCTGCATCTCAAATGTGTTTGGGCTGACTGTGGATGCCAAAAACAACTCTTAGTTGGTGAGTAGAGAAGGTAAGGCTCAGGGAAGATTTCTATCAGCCCCTCCCACCCAAACTCTCTTTACCCCAACATAGTGCTGGAAGGAAAGAGAGTTCCCTTCCATGTAAAGTAGGTCGAGAAGGCTTCACAAGCATTGATTGGCTGACTGCATTTATTGAGCAAATCTTTACTAAAAGCCTAAATGTGTACAAAATTGTTCTGGGAAGCTTTTGGAAGATGATGTCATACAGATAATATGCACAATTACTCCCTCTTCCAACTGAGATGCAGAGCAACTAGGTAAAGCAGATACAAATAAAGATAGTGGAGTTATGAGCAGCTAAGGAGATGAAGTATTAGATCCAGTGAAGGCAAAGAAAAAGATCCAGTTAAAACAACTGGGAAAAATAGGCAGGCCTGCCTAGCCAGCAGAGGTGGAGAGGAATCATTAGAAATACAGAAGAGGTCAAGGAGGAGGCGAGGTA
>NW_006922555.1:237560-238124 GCF_000298275.1 Orycteropus afer afer
CTTCAACAGAGGCCCCAAAAAAGACCCAGGCTGCCTGGCCCATGCTGGCATTGCTGACTGAATTGTCTCATTTCAAATGCACAAAACTTCTTCTTCCATTTTATCCCAGGGCTCACTTCTGGTGTTGCTGTTGTTGTTGTTTCTCTTTTTCCTTTTCTTCCTGCCTCATTCAACAGGAGGAACAAATTAAACCTCCACTAGGCAACTATAGCTACTACACAGAACACCTCATCCAATAGACTGGTAACAGCAATAGCTCCTGCACCACAGGATCAATGAAAGATGGTAGACAACACCTTTACACCCTAACACCAGATTCTATTCACAATGAACAGAGACCTGCACCCACATCACCACCAGTAATTACACCAACACAGACAGAGCTGGAGAGCAACTCAGTACAGCTGAGTTAATAACCTGATAAGTACCTGATACACACTTCCAGATATACTAAAACATAAAAGCAGAGTGAAACAAATCAATACATAGCTAACAATTAAAAGCTGCAAAATGTCTAGTAAACAACAGACAACCTCAAATCAAGCAAAAACAAACAAACAACAA
>NW_006922555.1:238722-239791 GCF_000298275.1 Orycteropus afer afer
AAGAGGAGACAAAAAAAAAAAAAAAAAAAACATTGAGGAAATAGTCAAAGACTTGCTAACAGAAAATTCACTGCATATCATGAAGAAAAGATATTCATTCCAGAAGCTCAATGAACTGCATACAAGATAGATCCCAAGAGAAAGTCACCAAGACATATCATAATCAAACTTTCCAAAACAAAAGACACAGAAAGAACCTTGGCAGCAGATTGGGAAGAAAGAAATGTCACATACAACAGAAAACCAATAAGAATAAGTTCTAATTTCTCAGCAGAAACCATGAAGGCAAAAAGTCAGTGGGGTGGCGTATATAAAGTCTTGAAGGAAAGGAATTGCCGATAAAGAATTGTATATCCAGCCAAATTGTCCCTTAAATGTGAGGGTGAAATTAAGACAGTCTCAAACAGAAACTAAAAAAAACCAGATCAACTTTACAAATGCTAAAGGGAGTCCTTCCAATAGAGGAACCTACAACAGAAAACAACAAATTAAAATCAAGACTCTTGACAACACCACTTAGAAACCAAACCAGAAAAAGAGTCTCAAAATAAGCTCATAAGAAATGTATATAGAGAAATAATGGAATCAATCTGCAGATGACAACAGCAACAAAGCAAACAGAGGGAATAAATGTTTTAATTACAAAACTTCCAACTGGAGAGGAAGACAGGACAATATCTTTATAGACCAGACTATTCCAGACTTAGGAAGATAAGAATTTACTTGAGAGTAACCACAAAAATAATTAACACTCCTTCTAAGGAAACGGACAAAAAAGAAAATCATGAGGGCTCAGTAAGCACAAAACCAACAATAATGAAGAAAAGAAAAAAAAAATATTTGATAAAAAATGAGCTCAGCACAGAAAAATAGTTGGAATAAGGAATTCACCAACAACACAACAAAAAACACAATAGAATGACAGCAACACATTCATACATATCACTGATTACACACAATGTGAATGGATTAAATTTAAGAGAAAGAGAGTGGCCAATTAGATAAGAAAAGAAGACCCATCAATATGCGCCTAAAAGAGGCCCACCTTAGATACAAAGATTTAATAAAT
>NW_006922555.1:240220-241440 GCF_000298275.1 Orycteropus afer afer
ATTAATTTCCACTAAAACAGACTTCAAGGTGAAAAACAGCAAAAGGGACGAAGAAGGACACTATATGATGCCAAAAGAGTCAACTGACCAAGAAGACATTACCACAATAAATACTATGCACCCAATGAAAATACTCCAAAATACATAAAGCAAATATTAACTGAATTGAAAGGAAAAATAGACAACTCTACAACAGTAGTGGGAGACTTTAGCACACACTTTCAAGGAGGGATAGAACAACTGGAAAAAAACTAAGCAATCCAATTCAAAAATGGGCAAAAGACTTGAACAGACACTTCAGTAAAGACGATATGCTGGCAGCCAACAAACACACGAGGAATTGCTTGCCATGTTTAGTCATTAGAGACATGCAAATCAAAGCAACGATGAGATATCATCTCACCCCCGTAATAACAGCAAAGTTCAACAGGACAGAAAATAAGAAACGCTGGAAAGGTTGTGGGGAGTTTGGAACTCAAGTGCACTGCTGGTGGGATTGTAAAAAGGTACAATCATAGTGGCAAAAATTATGGTATTTTCTTAAAAAACTGAAAATAGAAATACCATTTGATCCAGCAATTCCATTATTAGGAATATATCCTAAAGAGGTGAGAGGCAGGACATGAACAGACATATGCACGCCTATGTTCATCGCAGCACAATTCACTATAGCAAAGAGATAGAAACAACCTAAATGCCCATCAATGGATGAATGGATAACTAAATTATGGTAGATTCACACAATGGAATATGTTAAATTAAAGAACAATGAAGGATATGTGAATCATCTCACAACGTGGATGAGCCTGGAGGTCATTTGTTGTTGTTGTTAGGTGCTGTCGAGTCATTTCCGACTCATAGTGACTCCATGCACAGCACAATGAAACACTGCCTGATCCCGTGCCAGCTCCACAAATCCTGCCATACTCTAGCTCATCATCGCAGACACTGTGTCAATCCATCTCATTGAAGGCTTCCCCCTCTTTTGTCGACCCTCCACCCTACCAAGCATGACATCCTTCTCTAAGGAATGGTACCTTCTGACAACATGACCAAAATAGGTGAGATGAAGTCTGGCCATTCTTGTTTCCAAGGAGCATTTCAGGTGCACTTCCTCCAGGACAGAACTGTTAGTTCTTTGAGCAGTCCATGGTACTTTCAGCATTCTTCGCCAGCACCACAACTCAAAAGCATCAACTCTTCTTTGGTCTTCCTTATTC
>NW_006922555.1:243030-243569 GCF_000298275.1 Orycteropus afer afer
AAACGCTGGGATAGGTAATGGGAGGGATGGTATGGAAAGAGTCTGTGACCAACATGATAACAGATAACACTGGGGAAAGGGAGGACTCCAAATTATGCACATAAGATATAGATGACAGAGGCTAATACCAGTATATCCACAATACTGCATTACCATTAACACAAAACACCAGGCTACAGATAATCAAACAAACATCATAGAAGATCAGACGGGGGTCAGTGAACAAGATTACACTCTAGACCAAGGATAGATTCAGCAGAGGTTAATCTTGCACAGATACCAGTGATACAAAATACCCACAATCCTTACAGAAACAATAGAAGACAGACATAGATCAATCTCTCACAGACAGCTGTGGGAAAGAGACCCAATGGATCTATCAGCTCAGGACCATAGTACTGGGAGACACCGGACTCCATTGGAACAATAAAATACATAAAAATCTTGTTCTACAATCTACATTGGTGAGTAGTGACTGGGGTCTTAAAAGCTTTCAAGCAACCATCTAAGATGCAGCTAATGGTCTCCTATCATCAAAA
>NW_006922555.1:245494-246998 GCF_000298275.1 Orycteropus afer afer
GGGAAAAAATCAAACATGTGGAAACTGAATGATACACTGCTTAAAACTACTGGGTAACAGAAGAAATAAAAGGTGAAATTAAAAAAAAATTCTAGAAAAAAATGAGAATGAAGGTACAACTTACCAAAACCTATGGGACAGAGTGAAAGCAGTCCAAAGAGGTGAATTTATAGCAATAAATGCACACATCAAAAAAGAGGAAATAATCAAAAGCAACACCTTAACTCTACACCTCCAACAATTAGAAAAAGTGCACAAAAGAAACCCACAGTACCCAGAAGTAAGGAAATGATAAAGATCAAAGGAGAAATAAATGAAGCAGAAAACAAAAAAACAACAGAGAAAATCAACAAAACAAGAAGCTGGTTCTTCGAAAAGGTTAACAAAATCGACAATCCACTGGCAAATTTAACAAAGGAAAAGAAAGAGAAGATGAATAATAAATGAAAAGGGTGACATCACAACAGAACCAACTGAAATACTAATAATAACAGAATATTATGAACAACTGTACTCCAAAAGTTTTGAGAACCTAGAAGAGATGGACAAGTTTATAGAAACACAAGGCCTACCTAAACTATCCCAGTCTGAGACAGAATATTTGAACAGACCCATAACAAAAGAAGAAACTGAGCAGGTCATGAAATAACTCCCCCCACACACAAAAAAAAATCCTGGCCCAGAGGGCTTCACTGGAGAATTCTACCAAAATTTCAGGGAAGAGTTGACACCTACACTGCTCAAACTATTCCAGAAAACAGAAAATGATGGGATACTCCCAAATTCATTCTATGAAGAAAACATAACATTGATACTAAAACCAGGGAAAGATGCCACTAAAAAGGAAAACTTCACACTTATATACCTCATGAATATAGATGCAAATATCTTCAATAAAATCCTAGCCAATAGAATGAAACAACATATCAAAATAATAATACATCATGACCAAAAGGGGTTCATATCAGGTATGTAAGGATAGTTCAACATCAGAACAAAAATCAATGTAATCCGCCACATAAACAAAAGAAAAGAACCCTATGATCATATCAACTGGTGTAGAAAATGCATTTGATAAAATCTAACACCCATTCCTGTTCAAAACTCTCAGCAAAATAAGAATAGGAGGGGAAATCATGAAGATAATATAGGGCATATAGGGCTGTTGTTGTTAGGTGCCGTCAAGTAATCTCCAACTCATAGCAACCTCACGTACAGCAGAATGAAACATTGCCAGGTCCTGTGCCAGCCCCACGATCCTTGCTATACCTGATCCCATCTTTGCAGCCACTGTGTCAATCCAACTAGTTGAGGGCCTTTCCCTTCTTCATTGTCCCTCCACTTTGCCAAGCATGATATCCTTCTCCAGAGAATGGTCCCTTCTTACAACATGACCAGCCATTCTCACTTCCAAGGAGCATTCCAGCTGCACTTCTTCCAGGACTGATTTGTTACTTCTTTTAACAATCCATGGTACTTTCAGCATTCTTCACCAGCACCACAA
>NW_006922555.1:248219-249754 GCF_000298275.1 Orycteropus afer afer
AATTTTTTCTTCAATTATTTCAGCTTGACAAAGGCTGAGTGCTTACTTCCCTTTTTGCTTTCTAACTCCAGGTCTTTGCACATTTCATTATAATAATTTATTTTGTGTTCTAGAGATGCTCTTTGAAATTTTCTGTTCAGCTCTTTTATCTTGTCATTTCTCGATTTGCTTTAGCTATTCTCCATTCAAGGGCAAGTTTCAGAGTCTCTTCAGATAACAATTTTGGTCCTCTCTCCCTTTTCTGTCTTTTTAAAGACCTTTTGTTTTCTTCATGGATGATGTTCTTGATGTCATCTAGCAATTCCTCTGGTATTTTTGTCATTTGTGTTCAGTGCATCAAACTTATTCTTTAGATCATCTCTGAATTCAGGAAGGATATAAACAAGGTCATATTTTGCCTCTCATGGACTTGTTATCATTATTTTCAGCTTCAACTTGAACTTACATATGAGCAACTGATGGTATGTTCCACAGTCAGCTTCTGGACTTGTTTTGGCTGAAGATATTGAGCTTCTCCATAAACAACAACATTGACCTTCTCCATTGCTTCTTTCCACAGATTTAGTCAGTCTGGTTCCTGTGTACTCCATCTGGTGAAAAACATGTGTATAGCCACAGTTTATGTTGCTGAAAAAAGGTATTTGCCATGAATAAGTCAGTCAATGGTCTTGCAAAATTCTCTCATGTGATCTCTAGTGTTATTTCTATCACTAAGGCCATATTTTCCAACTACTGGTGATTTCCTTTGTTTCCAACTTTTGCATTCCAATCACCAGTGATAATCAGCACATCTTGATTGCATGTTTGGTCAATTTCAGACTGCAAAAGTTAGTAAAAATCTTCAATTTCCTCATCTTTGGCTTTGGTGGTTGGTGCATAAATTAGAATAATAGTAGTATTAATGGTCTTCCTTGTCACTGACAGCATTGTACTTCAGGATGGATCTTGAAACATTCTTTGTGACAATTAATGCCATGGCATTCCTCTTCAATTTGTGTTTCCCAGGGTAGTAGATCATATGATTGTCTGATATACAGTGTCCCAAACCAACCCATTTCAGTTCACTAATGCCTAGTATATCAATCTTTATGTGTTCCATTTCATTTTTGACAGCTTCCAGTTTTCCTAGATTCATACTTCATACATTCCATGTTCTGATTATTAATGGATGTTTGCATCTGTTTCCTCCCATTTTGAGTCTTGCCACATCAGCAAATAGAGGCCCTGAAAGCTTTACTCCATCCACGTCATTAAGGTTGGCTTTACTCTGAGGAGACAGCTGTTCCCCAGTCATATTTTGAGTGCCTTCCTGTCTGAGGGGCTCATCTTCTGGCACTATGTCAGACAAAATTTCAGGGCTATTCCTAAAGTTTTCCAGTAATATATCAAACAATATTTCATTGCTATTCATAAAGTTTTCAATGGCCAATTCTTTGAGAAGTTGATGGCCCCGCCCTTCTTCCAAGTCTGTCTTAGTCTGGAAGCTCCACTGAAACCTGTCCACCATGAGTGACCCTGCTGGTATTTGAAATACT
>NW_006922555.1:250164-251202 GCF_000298275.1 Orycteropus afer afer
AATTTACAATTTGCAAATTAGCTCAAAGACAATGAACAGGACAAAAACCTGATAACTCAGATGTATGTACTAGAGTTTGCCATTGAAACACAAAATTTCTCTCTACTATCTCTCTACTTTGGATGAGGGATAATCTCAAAAATATTATTCTTGATCACAAAAAAGGCTGGATGCATAAGATTTGGACTGATTGGTTTTTTTACCTTTATAGCAAGAATGATAATTTACCATATAGGACCACTAAAGCATGCTTTAGGAGTCCCTGGATTGTAAAATGGTTAGTGAGATTGGTTGCTAATCAAAAGTTGGAAATTCAAGTCCATCTAGTGGCACCTCAGAAGAAAGGCATGGCAAATAGGAAAACTCAGCCACTGAAAACACTGTGGAGCACAGTTCTACTCCTACACACATAAGGTCACCATAAGTCAAACTTCAGCAATTTTTTTTTAAAGTTTGTTTTGTTAGAAGTTTTCATTAAAAATCTCAGATTGGGTACATCCCAGCTATATGGTGCAATAGGCAGACAAGCTACACAGACTCTCTACAACAAAGAAACTGGAACTACTTGAAAAAGATACAGAAGATAATTCTGAAACTCTGAGTTTCAAAATAATGATAAACATTGGATTAAATACTGACTAGTAGTGGAAATAAATTAAAATAGTGCATAAGAAGAGAAATGGAGTAATGGAGTGTCAATTGGCCTAATGATGTGGCCACTTTGAATATTTGACAATTTAAACTTGGGAAGAAAATGATAAATCACAGGGTGACCTCAAAGAAAATTAGTAAACCTTGTCATTAAATTTTTTTAAAAAAAGCACTAATATTTTAAAAAATACTAGAACAATAGCAATGAATAGAATGAAAAGAAAAGAAATGAGCTCACCACAGAAAATTATATGAAACAAAGAAGTCAGCAACACCACACACACAAAAAAAACATAGCAAAGTGACAATATTAAATGCAAAAATGTCTATAATTACACTGAATGTAAATGGAATAAATGCACCAATCAAGAGACAGAGATTGGAAGA
>NW_006922555.1:252878-256433 GCF_000298275.1 Orycteropus afer afer
AAAAAAAAAAAAAAACTATCAACAAAATAAAAATCCTGGTCCAGATAGCTTCCCTGGAGAATTTGACCAAACATTCAGATAAGAGCTGACACCAATTGTACTCAAATTATTCCAGAACAGAGAAAAGTATGCATTACTCTGAAATTCATTTTATGAAGTGAGCATAACCCTGATAGTAAATCAGGCAAAGATACCACTAAAAAAGAAAATTACAGACCAATATCTCTCATGAATATGGACACAAAAATCTTAAACAAAATACTAGCCAATAAAATTCAACACTATAACCAAAAAATAATACACCATGATCAAGTAGAATGCATACCAGGTATGCAAGGGTGGTTCAGCACTAGAAAAACAATAAACTTAATCCATCACATAAATAAAATAAATAAAACTACATGATCATATCAATCAATGTAGAAAATGTATTTGATAAAATCAAACACCCATTTTTGATTGTTGTTGTTGTTGTTATGTGCCGTCGAGTCGGCCCCGACTCATAGCGACCCCTCCTTGGGTTTCCGAGGCAGTATCACTACTGAAGTAGGATTGCCCAACCTTCCTTCCGAGGAGTGGCTGGTGGTTTTGAACCGCCAGCCTTCTGGTTAGCAGTCAAGTGCTTTAGCCACTATGCTACCAGAGATTAGAAAATAAAAAAACTCCCAGCAAAACCAACAGCCAACATTACTCTCAATAAGAGATACTAAAAACATTCCCCTTGCAAACAGGGACAAGGATGCCCTCTGCCACCACTTCTACTCAACATTGTATTGGAAGTCCTAGCCAGGTCAATAAGGCAAGAAAGGGAAATAAAAGACATCCAAATTAATAGGGAAGTAGTAAAACTATCCCTATTTGGAGATGATATGATCCTATACAGAGAAAATCCCAGAGACTCAGTGTGATAGTTAAAGTTATGTGTCAGCTTGGCTGGATGATGATTCTAAGTGGTTTAAGCAATTGTGATGCAGTTTAAGCAGTTGTGATGTAATCACCTTCATGATGATAGGTTCTATCAGCAGCCATTCTGTTGAAAGGGAGTTTCCTCAGGGGCATGGCCAACTTCTGGTGTATTTATGGACATCCTGGAAACATGCTCTGGCTTTATGCTGGATCTGGCTCCTGTATCTAGCTCATCATCATCTCCAGTTCTTGGATCTGAAACAGTGGCATGCTGCATTGCCTGCTGATCTTGGGATTGTTTCTTTCACTGGGTGTGAGCAAACAATCTGCCATTTTAGCTGCTGATGTTGGATTCATCATCCAATGAAGCAAGCTGCCTGCTATACTGCCTGCTGATCTTAGCTTCATCAGCCCCTGCAGCTGCGTGAGTGAGGAGAAGCCTCCAGCTTGACATTTGACACACGAACTTAGGATTTGCCAGCCTCTACAACTGTGTGAACCATTTCCCTGAGGTAAATCTCTCTCTCTCTCTCTCTCTCTCTCTCCCTCTCTCTCTCTCATGTGTGTGTAGATATATATATAGATAGATAGATATGTGTATGCATGTGCATATATATATATAAGCTTCACTGCTGTTGCTTCTCTAGAAGCAACATAAGCTTCAGCATAAGATAGTCAGCAAGAAAATACTGGAACTAATTGAAAGATTTAGCAAAGTGGCAGGATCCAAGATCAACATACAAAAATCAGTTGGATTCCTCTACATCAACAAAGAGATCTCTGAAAACAAAACAATACCATTCACAACAGCTACCAAAAAGATAAAATACTTAGGAATAATGCTTATCAATAACACAAAAGAAAACCACAAAACATTACTACACAAAGCTATAAAAGATATACATAAAAACAGAAGAACATAATACCATGCTTATGAATAGGAACACTGAATATTTTTAAATGTCAATTATTACTCAAATTAATTTATAGATTCCATGCAATCCTGATCCAGACCCCATCAACATTTATTAAGAACATGGAAAAGCCAAGTTTATAGGGAAATGAAAGAGACCTGAGATAAGCAAAGCACTACTGAAGAACAAAGTAGGAGGTCTAACACACCCCAGTATCAAAACCTATCATACCAGACGAAGGAATAGGCAGACAAGCTACACAGACCTTCTTCAAAAAAGAAAAGAGAAACCAATTGACACAGATAAAGAAGACCATCCTGGAGCTCTGAGCTTTGAAAGGAAGGATACAGAAGCAGATTAAATACCAACTAGTAGAAGAACCTCTGGCAGTGTAGTATCTAAGGCATTTGACTGCTAACCAGAAGGGTGGTGGTTCAAACCTATCAGCCACTCCTCAGAAGGAAGATGGGGCAATCTACTTCCGTAGTGATATTGCCTCAGAAACCCAAGGAGGGGTCGGTATGAGTTGAAATTGACTCAATGGCAGTGAGTGAGTAGAAGAACCTGAATGAAAACAATGAACAAGGAGACAAGTGAAGATGCAGACTGTCAGCTATCCTGACAGCACGGACAGCTTGAATATCTTCAAGTGGTGTTAGGACCTGCTCACCAAGGGCTGCATGGGCAACTGCACTGGTGGCTGACTACTAAAAAGGTAAACAGCAAAGAAGGAGACAAACTGAGCTGTGGACTTTCAGCTGTCTGGAGGGTGCAGCCATTTTTAATATTTACAAGTGGTGCAACCATTTTGGATATTTAAATAAGCAGCGTTTTCATTCAGATCCCCAGGACCTAGGATAGGCTCCACTTGCTGAGAACAGCACAGACACACTGGAGGCTGATGGCTGGAAAAGAGATAGGTGGTGACTGCATAAGTGCTGCCAACTAGCAAATAAAAGAGCACAATATCCTGCTTACTCAGATATATAAAAATGAAACAAAGAAAGCAAATCTTGGGAAAATAGCACCAACAGAAAATCACCAATTAAACATAAATATAACAACATCACAATGTCTCAGAGACAGCAAACAATCACAGTCTACACAAAGAAGCAAGAAAAAGCAGTAGAAAAAAGGGAGCAGAATACAGACCCAAAACATATCCCTGAGGAAGAGACAGCTTGGACCTCCCTCATAAGAGATTCAAAAAATTATATTTAGGTACTTTCAATGCATCGAGAGACAGATCAAGGAAAACACTGACAAAATTATGGGAAACACAGACAAAACCCTAGAACCATTTCAGAAGACCATGCAAGAACAACATGACAAAATAAATGGAAAATTAGAAATGATACAGAAACAACAAATAGAAATCCGGATTAATACTAAAATTTCAGAAATAGATAACACATTGAAAGGGCAAAGGAGTAGAATCAAATCCATGGAAGTTAGAATTTGTGAGATTGAAGACAAATACCTCAATACTACTTTGGTAAGGGATCAGTGAGATAAAAAAAGACCAGAAAAAAAAAATGAAAAAAGCCTAAGATTCATGTGGGATACCATAAAGAGGAATAACCTACATGTAACTGCAATTTCAGAACAGGAAGAAAAAAATAAAACCACAAAGAAAATTGTCAAAGATTTGTTGGAAAAGAACATATCCATTCAAGAAGTTCAATGAACCCCAAACAGGATAGATCCCAAAAGAAAATTACCAAGATGTATCACC
>NW_006922555.1:257139-258019 GCF_000298275.1 Orycteropus afer afer
CAAGTCAGATCCAACTCATAGCAACCCCTCCTTGGGTTTCCTAGGCAGTATCTCTACAGAAGTAGATTGCCCAATCTTCCTTCTGTGGAGTGGCTGGTGGATTTGAACCACCAGCCTTCTGGTTAGCAGTCAAATGCCTTAGGCACTTAGCAAATAGCGAAACAATAGCAATGAAGGAAATGATAACACAATTCATAAAATTGAGCTTAGCACAGAAAATTATATGGAGCAAAGATAATGGGATGTGTGAGACCTCCTACTTTGTTCTTCTTCAGTAGTGCTTTGCTTACCTGAGGTTTCTTTCCTTTCCATATAAAATTAGTGATTGGTTTTTCCATGTCCTTAAATGATGTTAACAAAATCGGGATCAGGATGGCATTGAATACATAGATTGCTTTGGTTCCAAAAAACCAAACTCACTCCCATTGAGTTGGTTCCAACTCATAATGACCCCTCCTTGGGTTTCTGAGGTGGTGTCACTACAGAAGTAGATTGCCCAACCTTCCTTTCAGGGAATGGCTGATAGGTTTGAACCACCAGCCTTCTGGTTAACAGTCAAACATCTTAGGCACTATGCCACCAGAGCTCTTAGTACTGATATTATCACGATGTTCAATCTTTCTTTCTTTCTATCCATGAGCATGGTATATTGTTCCATTTATGTAGACCTCTTAGAGTTTCTCAAAGTAGTGTTTTGTAATTTTCTTTGTATAGGTCTGTTGTGTCCCTGTAAGATTTATTCCTGTGATAGTTGGAGGTGTGTGTCAACTTGGCTGGACCCCAGCTCTGTGTGGTTGTTCCTATGATGGGATCAGATGACTGTGTTCTGAGTGGCCAGTCTGCCCAAGGGGAGTTTCCCTAGGGGTGTGGCCTGCTTCCA
>NW_006922555.1:259708-261399 GCF_000298275.1 Orycteropus afer afer
TGGGCAATCTACTTCTGTAGAGATACCTCCTCAGAAACCCAAGGAGGGGTCTCTATGAGTCGGATCTGACTCGACAGCAGTGAGTTTTGAGTTATTATAAACAGTATTGATTTCCTTGTTTCCTTTTCAGACATCTCTTTGCTGGTGTAAAGGAATTAAACTGATTTTTGTATGTTGATATTGTATCCTATTACTATGTTCAATCTTTCAATTAGTTCCAGTAGTTTTCTTGCTGAGTCTCTTGGGTTTGCCACGTACAGGATCATATCATCTGCACATAGGGGTAGTTTTACTTCTTCCTTACCAATTTGGATGCCTTTTATTTCCCTTTCTTCCCTTATTGCCCTGGCTATGACTTCCAATACAACGTTGAACAGAAGTGGTGATAGAGGGCATCCTTGTCTCATTCTCATTTACAAGTGCAATACTTTCGATCTCTCCCCACTGAGAATGATGCTAGCTGTTGGCTCTGCATAATATGCCCTTCATTATTGAGGAATTTCTCTTCTATTCTTATTTGTCTGAGAGTTTTTATCAGGAATTGTGTTAGATTTTATCAAATGTCTTTTCTGCATCAATTGATATGATTATGTGGCACTTTTCCTTCATTTTACTTATGTGATGGATTACATTGATTGTTTTTCTAATGAAGAACCATCCTTGCATACTTGGTATGAATCCCACTTGCTCCTGATGTTTTTTTGTTTTTGTTTTTTGATATGTTGTTGAAGTCTATTGGCAAGGATTTGGTTGAAGATTTTTATGTCTGTATTCGTAAGAGATTTTGGTCTATAGTTTCCCTTTGGTCTGTAGTTTTCCTTTCTAGTGGTGTTTTTTGCCTGGTTTTGGTATCAGGATTATCTTACTTCATAAAATGACTTTGGGAAGATTGCATCCTTTCTTATGTTCTGGAATATTTTGAGTATTCTCTGAATGTTTGGTGGAATTCTCCTGTGAAGCCATCTGGGCCAGAGCATTTTGTTTGTAGTTTTTTGTTTGTTTGTTATGACCTATTCAATTTCTTCTTTTGTTATGGCTCTGTTCAAATTCTCTACCTCAATCTGTTTTAGTTTAGGTAAGTAGTGTGCTTCTAGATATCTATTAATTTCTTCCTTTTTGTTTATTTCTGCTCAAAACTTTTCTATTTTCTTCTGGTGACTGTAGACTTTTTTTGTTCTTGTTTTTCCTAATTGTTGTAGATGTTGGGTTAAAGTATTGATTTTTGCTCTTTCTTCTTTTTTGATGTGTGTATTTATTACTATAAATTGCACTCTGAGCAGCACTTTTGCTGTGCCCCATCTCATCTGAAGCAAAGAACAGTGAAGAAAATCAAAGGCATCTGGAAACAATTAGTGCAAGGATATAATGTCTCAGGACCAGAAGAACTAGATGGTGCCCAGCTACCAATGCCAACCACTCTGAAAGGGGTAAAACCCGGAGATCCTGGATACAGTGGGAGGAAAAATGTGGGGCAAAATCCTAAAACTCAAAAATGACCAGAATTTCTGGTTAGATAGAACCCTAAGACTATGGCTTCATGTTACCCTTGGGGCCTAGAGTTGGACTCTCTCCAATGGATTGGCTTTCGGTCCAACAGTAGAAGACCTACATGCAGAATACCTATCCCAAAGCAATGCACCAACCTACTCTAGGGAGATACACCTCTTAGAGCAATCAGCTGTGGGGCACCA
>NW_006922555.1:261584-262723 GCF_000298275.1 Orycteropus afer afer
TAAAAAACAAATTACTATTGCCACTTCTGCTGTTATTTTATTGTGATAAAGTGATAGGGAAGATTCACTAATATTTGTGGCAAACACTGTTAGCAAGGATGTAGTCTTTCTCCTGGGCTGGAGCACTATTATCTTTGGCTGAACTCTGATAAACTGCAGATTATTGTAAGGAAACCATGTTTCATAACATCCTTAAATTATGTATGTATATATGCACATGTGCATGCACCAACATACAGAATATTTAAATGAAGATTCACACATTGTGCTAAAATACAACCAGAAATCAAAGGTTATATATAAAAAGGACAGAGGCCTAGAACCAGTGTTTGATTAGGGAGCTGAGGAAAAGGAGTGATACCACCTAGAGACTAGGTACACAATTTGTAATGAAAGCATCAGTGTAAACAACTCAGACTCATTTCATAATACTTGCCCACAGGAAAGTGTGATATATCTAATGCACAAAAAGAGGCTCCCACCTTGCTCTTGTACATAACCAGGTTTGGTAGGCAACCAGGAAGATCACAGCTCTGTCTTGATAACAGAGACTGTGTCAAGCTGCTGTTAAGCCTCTCAGCCCTGGGAATTCACCTGCCACCCCTTTTAGGCTCTTGGGCCTTTTACTACCTAATATTCAGGGCCATGAGGCATGCCCAGATTACCCACTCTCACAGGAGTAAATGCACAGCTTCCTGGCAAGCAAGGTCCTTCTGTATCTATTCCTTTCTCTGACTCCAAGATGTATGCAAACTTATTTCTGTAAATGTTTGACACCTAACAAGCGTGATAGCTGTGGAATAATGCCACAACAACACAGGGAGTCCCAGTAACAAGACATTCAGGGAAAGGGCAAGGGCCTGGGCAGTCCTAGCATCTCAAAACCAGCACTATAGGTTCCCATGCATTTATGGGGTGTGAGGAGGGATGTGCAAAATTAACAACTTCACCGGCTCCTCAGCAGCAAATACAGTCCGAATTGAAGGTGTCTTGACGGTCCCACTAAACCCTAATCATGCATCTGGTCACTCCTCTGGAGGAACTGGTGCAATAAAAGCTGAAAAATCTGAGTCCCAGTTGAGCCTGCCATACCAAGAGTCCTTTTGAAGAAGCACAGCACAGGGATTTTTTTTTTTTTT
>NW_006922555.1:264913-265519 GCF_000298275.1 Orycteropus afer afer
GTGGTGCTGCTCGTTCATACGATTCAGTGGGATGGAGCCACAGCCTCTGCCCAAGAGTGAGGGGACAGGGCTGCCATGCCCAAGAGGGAGAGGAACGGGGCCCACCAGGCCAAAGGTGGGTGAGGTTGCCACTTAAAGGACCTAGGAGACTGGAGCCACCCAGTGAGAGAGATCTGTACAGATGCCCCTCAAGGAAGATCTGTACAGGTGCCAAGTTGACAAGGGGCGGAATTGAGGTAATTAAGTTTATGTTTCAACTTGGCTAGGCCTGGTTGAGTGGCTGGGCAGCTGGATATAGTTATTCCCCATGATAAGATTGGTAATGAACTCCATGGTGGAATGTATTGGAGCAGCTGAGTAGCTGCCTTTGGGTATGTGGTTGGCTTCTCATATATAAGAAACAGCTTTGGGAATGGTCTCTAGTTTGTGGCATACTTGAACCCTGCATGTAGCCATGTCTGTTCAGCAGCCTGCCATACTCTGCCAACCTTGGGACTTTCAATGGACTTGGATTAATGGCCTGCCATGTGGTTTGGTAACATTGGGACTGTGCCATTTTGTTGTTGTTGTTGTTGTTGACTGTGATAATTGGAGCTGTGTGTCAAC
>NW_006922555.1:267746-274573 GCF_000298275.1 Orycteropus afer afer
TAATTCTTGTTGGAAATTTTTATTTCAAGGTTTCATATATGTCATCCCATTGCGTTCTCACCTGTATGGTTTCCCCTGAGAAATCAAGACTCACTCTTATTGGTTACACTTTGTAGGTAACTTTCATTTTTCCATTGCTGCCTTCAGGATTCTTTCTCTGTCTTTGGTTTTGGAAAGTTTGATTATGATATATCTTAATGATTTTCTTTTGGGGTCTATCTTGTTTAGGATTCTCTGAACTTCTTGAATGCATATCATCTGTTTTTCAGGGAAGTTCTCTTCCAACAAATCTGACAATTTCTCTGTGGTTTCAGTTGTCTCTCCCAGTTCCAGAATTCTAGTCACACATAGGTTATTCCTTTTGATAGTGTCTCACATAA
Source organism: Orycteropus afer afer (assembly GCF_000298275.1). Lineage (NCBI taxonomy): Eukaryota > Metazoa > Chordata > Mammalia > Tubulidentata > Orycteropodidae > Orycteropus > Orycteropus afer. Next base: position 268,127 of record NW_006922555.1, read on the forward strand.
ATTTAGGTTTTCTTCTTTTATCTGTATCTATATATCAATATGGATATATGCAGATACATACACACATACACACATATATATATTCTGATTGTTCCCTTAACAACATAGTATTGAGAGATTTTTCCTCAGTGTCACTAATTCTTTCTTCCATTCAATTCTACTCCTTTACCCTTTCAGAATGTTATCTATTTCTGAAATCCATAGTACCTAAGGCATTTGGCTGCTAACCAGAAAGCTAGCAGTTCAAACCCACCTGCCACTACTCAGAAGGAAGATTGGGCAATCTACTTCCATAAATATACTGCCTCAGAAACCTAAAGAGGGGTCATTATCAGTGGAATAGACTTGAATGAGTTTGGTTTTTTTTGGGGGGTCGGGGGAGAGGGTAAGATTAGTCTATTAGATTTCTATTTGCTGTTTTTGTATGGTTTCTAATTTTTCATTTATTTTGTCTGTTTTTGTATTGCTTTCCTAAATTGTTATAGAGTTTTGTCTGGGTTTTCCTTAATTTTGTCAGTTTCCCTTGATTTTGTCAGCATTTTTCTTGATCTCTCTCTCAATCTATTGAAGGTACCTAAATATTATACTTCTGAATTTTTTATCAGTGGCATAGTTCCAATGCCACATCTTCTTCTGGGAAGTTTTCAGCCTTTGTATTCTGGTACCTTGTTTGTACTACTTTATCTTGCTTCTTTGTGTGAACTAGGATTGTCTGTTGTCTCCAAAACATTGTGATGTCATTGTATTTATATTTAATTGGCAATTGTCTGTTGGTTTGATTTACCCAGGTCATTTGTTTTTTGTTTCTTTTGCTTTATTTTGTTTTGACATATCAGAGCAAGTAGGGTTAGTGTGATAATCTGTTTGGCAACACTTAGGCACTAACTACATATGGCCTGGGAGCTCTGGTAGCATAGTGGCTAAAGCACTTGACTGCTAACCAGACGGCTGGCAGTTCAAACCCACCAGCCACTCCTCAGAAGGAAGGTTGGGCAATCCTACTTCTGTAGTGATACTGCCTCAGAAACCCAAGGAGGGGTCGCTATGAGTCGGGGCCGACTCGACGGCACATAACAACAACAACAACAACAACATATGGCCTGATGGGTGTGTTAGAGGGTGAGAATGTGTGCACAAATCTCTGTGAATTGTTCATGTAGACCAGTTGAGGGCTTGTTGGGCTTGTATTGGCTGCCATCTATCATTGATCAGTTAGTTCAGAAGCAGATGGTGGTCCTTGCCAAGTGAGTGGGGCTCCAGGAAGTGCAGATGTGGTTGGGTCATGTGGGCACAGTTGCTGTCTCCAAACCACTGGGAAGAAATAACAACAACAAAAAAAGACCAAAAAATAAAAACAAATGAACAAAAAGAAAGAAAGAAAAACAGCTTAAACAAACAACTACAAAAAGAAAAAACAACATGTAAAGAAAATGTTAAAAGGAAAAAAAGACAAAGACAAAGAAAAAAGAAAAAATATCTAGAGAGGAGAAACAAAAAGAAGAGAGCAAGAAAAATAATAAAGAAAAAAATAGAAAAGTTTAAAAAGAAAACAAGGGATGGGAAAAATGAAAAGAGAAAAGAAAGGAATAAGGGAAATGGGGTAGGAGGGGAGAACCAGGGAAGGGAAAGGAAAAAAAAAAATCAATGAAAGGATTGATAAATAAATAATAAAATACATAACTGGGGCCAAGGAACCTGGTCTGTGTTCCTGCTGACTAAGCAAGTGGTGTAGAGCAGGAAACTTACTCCTGGGACTAGTTCCTACTTACCCAGATGGCAACTGGGGGCAGGACACCTGGACCTGAAAAAAGTTCTTGCCACCCCAAAGGTGGCTGGAAGCAAGGTGCCTGGTTCCAGAAGGGATTCATGCCAGTTTAAAGAGCAGCTAGGGACAAGGCATCTGGTGTCAGAAAAAGCTGCTGATATCACAAAAGGCAACAGGACACAGGGCCCCTACTCCCAGAGAAAGTTTCTGTCATCCCAAAAGGAAGATTCATGTAGGGCTCCTGGACCCAAAAAAAGTTCCTGCCAGCCCAAAATGTAGCTGAGAGCAGGGCGGTTGATCTCAGAACTAGTTCTTATCTACCAAGAAAGCAAGTGGGGACAGGGTGCATGATCCTCAATAAGTTCCTGCTGGTCCAGAAGTAACAGGTACAGGTGCTGGTCTTGGGACAGGGCACCTGTACTCAGGAAAAGTTCCTATCAGTCCAAAAGGTGACTGGGTGAAATACACCTGGTTCTAGAGGGATTTCCTACCAACTCAAAAACAAGTTGTGCGTCAGGCATCTGGTCCCAGACAAAATTCCTGCTGTCTCTAAAAAGTAACTGGGCTCAGGGTCATATTCCTGGAAAAAGTTGCTGCTGACAAAAAGTTGGCTCAGTGTGGGTACCTGGTCTCAGAAAAACTTCCTACTGACCCAAAAGGTGGTTGGGAGATGAATTCCTAATCCTGGGACCAGTTTCTCCCTTCCCAGAAGGCAGCTGGTGGCACCAATTCCAGGATGGAATTCCTGCCAGTCCAGAAGGACAGTGGGGATAAGTGATCACCACACCTCTGGTCACCAGGTGAGTGTGAGGTACAAAGGGAACAAGGGGAATATCACATCTTTTTAGTCATCAGCCACCAGTGTGATGGTCCATGCAGTCCTCAGCAAGTGAAGCCGATTATCAGTATTATCTCTCCAGATCAGAATACCACTTGCAAATATTCAGAATGGCTGTGCCATCTGGCCAACCAATAGGCCAGCTGACAATCCACAGCTTTATTTGTCTCCTTAACTGCTGTTTTCATTCAGTTTCTTCTACTAGATGGTATTTAATCCATTTCTTTATCCTACCCTTCAAGGCACAGGGTTCCAGGATTATCTTCTGTATCTGTTTCAATTGGTTTATTGTTTCTTTGTTTTAGAGGGTCTGTCTAATTTGTCTGCCTATAACACCATCTTGCTGGAAGTCCTCATAAGATATTATTTTTTAAAAAAAGTAATTACTCTTGAGATAGGGATTTTCCAAATAATTATTCTATATGTTAGACACAAATTTACATCTTTCATAATCTTAAACATTTATGAGAAGTAATGCTAGCTTATTTCTTTAGTAAACATTTATAAATTCAGGGAGAAATAGAATTAAAAATACATTTGTATTACATTTAGCACTGATAAATCAGAGAAAGCAGAGTTTCTTTTATTAACCAAAAGTACTAAACTAGTGTCATTTGCTGTTGTGGTCATTAGGTGCCACCAAGTTGTTTCCAACTCAGAGTGTCCTCATGTACAGAAGAATGTAACACTTCCCTGTCCTGTGCCAGCTCCACAATCTTTGCTATACCTGAGCCCATCATTGCAGTCACTGTGTCAGTCCGTCTAATTGAGGGCCTTCTCTTTCTTCATTGTCCTTCCATGTTGCCAAGCATGATATTCTTCTCCAGGGAATGGTCCCTTCTTACAACATGACCAAAGTAGATGAGATGAAGTCTGGTCATTCTCGCTTTCAAGGAGCATTCCAGCTGTACTTCTTCCAGGACAGATGTTAGTTCTTTTAGCAATCCATGGTACTTTCAGCATTCTTTGCCAATACCACAACTCAAAATCATCGACTCTTCTTCAGTCTTCCTCATTCATTGTCCAGCTCTCACATGCATATGAGGCAATTGAAAATACCATGGCTTGTGTCAAGTGCCCCTTAGTCTTCAAGAAAACATCTTTGCTCTTCAGCATTTGAAAGAGGTCCTTTGCAGCAGATTTTCCCAATGCTGGCAATCTACTTCTGTAGTGATATTTCCTTGGCAACCCAAGGAGGGGTCGCTATGAGTTGAGTTTGACTCAACATCACATAATAACAACATATTTGCTAGATTTACTTAAATTATGTAAACTTGAATTCTTAAAATATTTAAGTTAGTTTCTATAACAATACTTTTTTATGTGGTAAAATATATATAACAAAACATTTGCCAACTCACAATTTTACATGTACAATACAGTGACATTGATTATGTCCTTCATGTTATGCAAACATTTTTGTTGTTGTTGTATGCAATCAAGTCAATTCTGACTCATAGTGACTTTATAGGACAGAGAAGAACTGTCCCGTAGAGTTTCCTAAGATGTAAATCTTTACAGTAGCAGATTACCAGATTTTTTTCTCCTGCAGAGCCACTGATGGGTTTGAACCATGACCTTATGGTTAGCAGCTGAGCATTTAACTATTGAGCCATCAGGGCTCTTTCTGCAACCATTACTGCTATTCTTTTCCAAATTATTCTACCACCATTAATAGAAACTCTGCCCCTAAACAATGACTTCCTCTTTCTCCCTCTCACTCACCCCAGTAACCTCTAATAATCGTTGGTCTCTGTACAGTGGTTTATTTTAAATATTTCATATAAATAGAATCATACAATACTTATAATTTTATTACTGACTTATTTCACTCCACATAATGTTTTCAAGGTACATTAATGTTGTAGCATGTACCAGGACTTCATTTCTTTTTAAGGCTGAATAATAGAATACTTTTTTGTACATAAAAAGCAGCAGAAGTTCAACTCCTTAATTTCTGGGAATTTTAGGAACATTCCACTTATATAAGTGCCTATTTATCGCTATGAGTCAGGGCTGACTCGACGGCACATAACAACAACAACATTTATCGCTAATGCAATCAAAATAGAACTCATTCAAGAGATTTTAAAATCTAATTTTGGCAATATCATACAGAGGTAGGAAAATATTGCACACTCATACAATGAGAGGTAAAGGCCTTTCTGAATTGTATATAAACATATAGAAAGAGTCATCTGTCAGTTTTTCATACTGTGGTGGCTTTCATGTTGCTGTGAAGCTGGAGGTTATGTTACTGGTATTTCAAATACTAGCAGGGTCACTGATGTAAAACAGGTTTCAGTGGAGCTTCCAGGCTAAGACAGACTCAGAAGAAGGAAAGGGCCAGCTACTTCTCAAATAATTGGACAGTGAAAACCTTATAAATAGTAGTGAAAGGCTGTCTGATATGTTACTGGAAAACTTTATGAATAGCCCTGAAATATTGTCATTATAGTGTCAGAAGATGAGCCCCTCAGGTTGGAAGGCACTCAAAATATGATTGGGGAAGAGCTGCATCCTCTGAGTAGAGCTGACATTAATGACTTGGATGGAGTAAATCTTTTGGGACCCCCATTTGCTCATGTAGCACAATTCAAAATGAGAAGAAACAGCTGAAAACATCCATTAAAAATTGGATCATGGAATGTACAAAATATGAATCTAAGAAAATTGGAAATTATCAAAAATGAAATGGAATGCTTAAAGATCAATATTCTAGGCATTTGTGAGCTGAAATGGACTTGTTTTGGCCATTTTGAATCAGACAACTGTATGATCTACTATGCCAGGAATGACAAATTGACACAAAGAATGTTTCAAGATCTATCCTGAAGTACAATGCTGTCAGTGATAGGATAATATCCATACACCTATAAGGAAGACCAAAGTAGGTAATAGTCAGGAAGCAGGGAGAAGATCCAGGGACGAGACAGAACCATGGGAACCCAGGTAAGGTGAGGCAGGCAGGCCTCCCACCCAAGAGGCAGGAAGGGGTGAAAAGCCAGGGATGATAGAGCCATGGGATCCAGGTAAGGGGAGGACAGAGAGGTTTCAAAGAGCTAAGGTAGACAAACTTGTCTGTCGGTTTGTCTTACTGTGGTGGCTTGCATGTTGCTGTGAGGATTGAGGATGTGCCACTGGTATCTCAAATGCCAGCAGGATTGCACATGAAGCACAGGATTTAGCACAGCTTACAGACTGAGACAGAGTAGAAAGAAGGAAGAGGCCATCCACTTCTCAAAGAATTGGCCAGGGAAAACCTTATGAATAGCAGAAAATCACTCTCTGATTTTATGAATAGCCCTGAAACACTGTCTGATACAGTGCAGTAAGACAAGTTCCTTAGGTTGGAAGACACTCAAAATACAACTGAAAAAGAGCTGCATTATCAGAGTAGAACGAACCTTAATGATATGGACAAAGTAAAGCTTTCAGGATCTCCATTTGCTGACATGGCATGATTCGAATTGAGGAGAAACAGCTGCAAACATGCATTAATAATCAGAACATGGAATGTATGAAGTATGACTCTAGGAAAACTGGAAGTAGTCAAAAATGAAAGACTGACATCCTAGGCATTTGTGAGTTGAAATGGACTGGCTTTGGCCATTTTGAATCAGACAACCATATGATTTACTATCCTGGGAATGACAAGTTGAAGAGGAATGCCATGGCATTTGTAGTCACAAAGAATGTTTCAAGATACATCCTGAAGTACAATGCTGTCAGTGAGAGGATAATATCCATACACCTACAAGGAAGGCCAGTTAATACTACCATTATTCAAATTTATGCACCAACCACCAAAGCCAAAGATGAGGAAATTGAAGATTTTTTTTTT
>NW_006922555.1:276872-278286 GCF_000298275.1 Orycteropus afer afer
GGCAATGTGAGACCTCCTACTTTGTTTTTCTTCTTCAGTAGTGCTTTGCTTATCCGAGGTCTCTTTCCTTTCCATATAAAGTTCGTGATCATTTTTTCCATATCCCTAAAGAATGTTGATGGGATCTGGATTGGGAGGAAATTGAAGATTTTTACCAACTTCTACAGTTTGAAATTGACTGAACATGGAATCAAGATGTGTTGATTATCACTGGTGATTGGAATGCAAAAGTTGGAAACAAAGAAGAATCACCAATAGTTGGAAAATTTGGCCTTGGAGACAGAAGTAACGCTGGAGACCACATGATAGAATTTTACAAAACCAATGACTTATGCATTTCAAATACCTTTTTCAATGACACAAATGGTGGCTGTAGTTGTGGACTTTGCCAGACGGAGAACACAGGAATCAGATGGACTACATCTGTGGCAAGAAACAATGGAAAAGTACAATATCTTTAGCCAAAACAAGGCCAGGAGCTGATTGTGGAACAGACCATCAACTGCTCATATGCAAGTTCAACCAGAAGTTGAAGACAAATAAAACAAGTCCCAAGAGCCAAAATATGGCCTTGAATATGTCCCTCCTGAATTTAGACACCATCTAAAGAATAGATTTGATGCATTGAACACCAATGATCGAAAACCAGAAGAATTGTGGGATGACATCAAGAACATCATCCAGGAAGAAAGCAAGAGGTCATTAAAAAGTCAAGAAATGAAGGCCAAAATGGATGTCAGAAGAGACTCTGAAACTTGCTCTTGAGTGGAGAGTAGCTAACCCAGATGGAAGAAATGACAAGATGAAAGACCTGAACAGAAAATTTCAAAGAGCAGCTCAAGCAGGCAAAGCCAATTACTATAATGAAATGTGCAAAGACCTGGAGTTAGAAAACCAAAAGAGAAGAACATGGTTGGCATTTCTCAAGCTGAAATAACAGGAAAAAAATTAAGCCTCAAGTTGCAATATTGAAAGATTCTACAGGCAAAATATTGAATAATGCAGAAAGCATCAAAAGAAGATGGAAGGAAGACACAGACTTATTGTACCAAAAAGATCTGGTCAATCTTCACCCATTTCAGGAAGTGGCATATGATCAAGAACCAATGGCATTGAAGGAAGAAGTTAAAGCTGCACTGAAGGAATTAGTGAAGAACAAAGCATCAGGAATTGACGAAATACCCATTGATGTGTTTCAACAAATGGATGCCACTCTGAAGACACTCACTTGGTTATGCCAAGAGATTTGGAAGACAGCTACCTGGCCAACTGACTGGAAGAGATTCATATCTGTACCCACTCCAAAGAAAGGTGATCCCACAGAATGTGAAAATTATCTAACAATATCATTAATATCACATGCAAGTAAAATCTTACTGAAGATAATTCAAAAATGGTTGCAGCAATATATTCA
>NW_006922555.1:280440-287732 GCF_000298275.1 Orycteropus afer afer
GATGCACCTCTTAGGGCAATCAACCATGAGACACTAGAGGGGCAGCATTCACATAAAGGGAAAGCTGGACAGACTGCAATGCATAGTGAAGAAGGGAACAGGGAGGGAGTAGTCACAGGGATGGGGGAATGAGAATTTGTTAAGGTCAGGGATGGTAATCAGGGTGTGAAATCAAATGTGCACTAAAAAACAGAGAAAGAAATCAGACGATGTATTGCACTGGGCAGATCTGTTGCAAAAGACTTCTTTAAAGTGTTGAAGAGCAAAGATGTCTCTTTGAAGATTAAAGTGCATCTAATGCTAGCCGTGGTGTTTTCAATAGCCTTATACACATTTGAATGCTGGACAATGAATAAGGAAGACCAAAGAAGTGTTGATGCTTTTGAGTTATGGTGTTGGTGAAGAATACTGAAAGTACCATGGACTGCCAGAAGAATGAACAAATTTGTCCTGGAAAAGTGTAGTCAGGATGCTCCTTGGAAGTGAGAATGGCCAGACTTCATCTCACCTACTTTGGTCATGTTGTCAGAAATGACCATCCCTGGAGAAGGATATCAAGCTTGGTAAAGGAGTGGGTCAGCAAAAAAGGGAAAAGCTCTCAATAGATGGATTGACAGCGGCTTCAATCATGGGCTGAGGTATAGCAAGCGTTGTGAGGCTTACACAGGACCTGACACTCTTTTGTTCTGTTGTATATAGGGTCACTATGAGTTGGAGCTGACTCGATGGCACCTAACAACAACAGACAGACAGACAGACACAGAAAGAGCTTATTAATTTTAAAATTTCTGACACGAGTCAAATGTAAACACAGAATTACAAAACACACTGGTCCATATCAAAAAGCTGTTCTCTTCCTGGTAAGCATGAAATTAGTAGTTTCTTTGGTCTCAAAATATACAGATAGAAAAGACTAACAAATCAGATACTGTCATTTTTCATCCAACAGAGAAAAGATCTTTATAAACCATTAATTCATTTACAGAAATCGCTGAATGATCAGGCTATGAGACCAAAAGAAGCCAACACCATAAATCAGGTGAGTACTCAGAAATAACCAAAATCAAGTCCTTACCATGCTATTGATGAATTGTTGTTGTTGTTAGGTGCCATCAAGTGACAACAGAATGAAACACTGCCTGGTTTTGAGCCACTCTCACAATTCTTGCTATAATTGAACCCATTATTGCAGTGACTGTGTCAATTCTTCTCATTGAGGGTCTTCTCCTTTTTCACTGACCCTCCACTTTAACAGCATGATTTCCTTCTCCAAGGAATGGTCACTTCTAAGAACATGACCAAAGTGGGTCAGATGAAGTCTGGCAATTCTCACTTACAAGCAGCATTCTGGCTGTACTTCTTTCAGGACAGATTTGTTCATTCTTCCGGCAGTCCATGGTACTTTCAGTATTCTTCACCAACACCATAACTCAAAAGCATCAACTCTTCTTTGGTCTTCCTTATTCATTGTCTAGCTTTCACATACACATAAGGCTACTGAAAATACCATGACTTAGGTTAGGCCATGGTAAAAATCTGGAATACAGGATCAGAAACTGGACCACCATTGGGTCCTCAGATCACCAGTTAGGAGAGAAGCACAAAAAGCTCCTAGAGACCTTCTTACCTGGGTGACTTAAACAGGAATCTGTAGGCAAGAGCCTACAGATCCCATTAAAGTCATGGCACCAAACACAATTTTGGTGACTAATGCAATGAACAATTACAAACTGGTCAATAGAGGCCAGATAATCTAAATGCAAGACAAAATGCAGTGAACAATTACAGAAATTATTTTATTCAAACCATTTCAATAGGGGGAATGTTTGTTAATGAAGAATTTTTAGAAGAAGCAAATAAATAAATAAATAAAAACAACCTTGGAGTGGGCCCTATCTGAGTCATTGAGAAAGGGTAGGGGTGGATCTTGCCTTGGAATATGCAGAGTAGGGTGGTCCTTTGTAATTAGTTATTTCTCAGAATCCAAAAGGGTTACAAAAATGTAGGAGGACTCCTTGACTGTCTTTGCTTTTTCGGAATCACAGGATTCATATAAAGGTCAACACTGTCAAGTCAAACCACGCACAGCTTTGTTGACCATGAAAGGTTATTTGGTCTTTATCCTAAAAGGAATGGGAACTAATTGAGGATTTAAGTAGGAATATAGTGTGATTGTCTGATCCCAGATACTCTGGCTCCAGCTTCCTGCTTGCAAAGCTCCCTGCCCTCATACTTCCTGCCTGGATCATCCCAAGATACTGGCTTCCAAGCTTCCTATTGCTGTGATCTCATTGCCTAACAAGATGCCCAGTGGTGACTTTGGGCTGCCTTTCAGGCTTCCTACCTGCTTTCCAGCCCTAGTACTCAACTGAATCTGCAGAATAATCTCTCACAAGGACCTACATTACCATGATGAGTGTTGAAAATCCACGGATCACAAACTGGACAATAAGGGCCAGATCATTTAAATGCATGAAGCACTCAATGTATAATGCAATAGTAAGTGGTGGGAAATGTGGCACACTGGAGAAAGCATATCCTGCCCAAATGTGGCAACCTGTACTTAGCATAACCAAATGTCCAATTGTTGCCAAGTAAGTAACTTTCCCAATGCTATCTGATCCTATTATTTTCAAGTTTCTTAATTTTAAAATGTAGGCAATGATTCAACATGTTTTTAAACACTGCATTTGGAGTACAAATAAATGAAATAGAGAATAGAAACACAAAAGAGAGGATCAACAAAACCAGAAGTAGCTTTTTTTTTAAAAAAAAATGATCAATAAAATTCATAAACCTTTGCCTAGACTGACAAAAAAAGACGGAATATGAAAATATCTAAAATTAGAAACACAAATGAGGACATTACAACCAACGCTACAGAAATAAAAAAGATTGCACGGGAATACCATGAACAGTTGTGTGCCAATAAATTAGATAGCTTAGATGAAATGGACATATTCCTTGATAACATAAATCCCTACATTGACTCAAGATAAAATAGTAGATCTCAACATAACCATAAGAAGTGGAGAAATTGAATCAGTAATCAAAAACTTACCAACAAAGAAAAGTCCTAGACCAGATGGCTTCACTACGAAATTCTACCAATCATTTATAGAATGAGTTACCCCAATCCTACTCACACTTCTCTAAGAAATGGAAAAGGCAGGAATGCTTCCTAATTCTATGAGGCAAGCATTACTGTAATACCAAAACCAGAAAAACACACCAAAGAAAAGAAAACTATAGATGAATATCCCAAATAAATATAAATGCAAAAGTGCTAAACAAAATACTAGCAGACAAAATCCAAAAACAGTGAAATGATTATACACCATGATCAAGTCGGATTTATTCAAAGAACGTAAGGGTGATTCAACAGAGAAAATCAATCAATGTAATCATCACATTAATAAATCAGAGGAAACTAATTCATAATCATCTCAACCAATACAGAAAAGGCATTTACTAAAATTCAACACTCTTTTGTGATAAAACACTCAAAAAGTGAGGAATAGAAGGGAAATTTTTCAACATAATAAAGGTAATTTATGAAAAGCAAACACACAGCTACCTTATACTCAGTGGAGAAAGACTGAGAGCTTTTTCATTAAGATCAGTAACAAGAAAAGGATACGCACTCTCATCACTGCTTTTCAAAATCATTCTTGTAGTTCTAACTTGAGAAATTAGGCTAGAAAAAAATAATAATATGCTATACAAATTGGGATGAAGGAAGTAAAAAGATCCTTCTTTGCAGATGATATGATCCTATACATAGAAAATCCCAAAGATTTCGTAAGAATGCTATTAGAACTAATAAATGAATTCAGCAAAGTGGTAGAGTACAAGGTTAACACACACACACACACACACACACACACACACACAAATTGGATTCCCATACATCAGCAATGAGAATGCTGAAAAGGAATCTCTTCCATTTACAATAGAATCTAAAAGAATATAGTACCTAGGAATAAATTTAACCAAGAAAGTAAAAGATTTGTACACAGAAAACTATAAAACATTAAATAAAAGAAATTAAAGATTTAAATAAATGGAAGGATATTCTCTGTTCGTGGAAATGGAAGGCTTGCTGTATAGTTAACATGTCAATACTATCCAAAGCAATCTATAAATTCAATGCAATCCCCATCAAAATCCCAACAGCCTTCTTTGCAGAAATAGAAAAGCCAATCCTCAAATGCATATAGACTGCAAAGAATCCCAAATAGCTAAAGCAATGTTGAAGAAGGTAACATAAGAGGACCCACACTTCATGATTTCAAAATATACTTCCTGATTTCAAAAGCTACGATAATTGAAACAGCATGGTACTGGTATAATAATTGGTGTACATACAAATATAATAGAATTGAAAGTTCAGAAATAAATCCATACATCTATTGTTAACTAAAAGAGCCCTGGTGGCACAGTGGTTAAGCTCTCAGATGCTAGCCAAAAGGTCAATGGTTCAAATCCACCAGCCACTCTGCAGGAGAAAGATGTGGCAATCTGTTTCCATAAAGATGACATCCTTGGGAACCCCAATTCTACTGTGTCCTATAAGGTTGCTATGAATCAGAATCAACTTGATGGCACACAATAACATGGTCAACTGATTTTTGACAAGGGCACTAAGTGTATTCAATGGTGAAAGAAGAGCCTCTTCAACAAATGGTGCTGGGAAAATTTGATTTCCACATGCAGAAAAATGAATTAGAATCCATGCCTCACACCACACACAAGAAACAATTCAAAATGGGGTGAGGACAGACAAGATGATCAGGTATGGGTAGGCAAATGGGACTACACTCATGACCATATATAGGTTTGGCAGACAATATTTCTGCATAAGTATCTGTATATTCTATAAAAATTTCCATATATATAATAGAGTGAATGAAGGCAAAGTTATGATAACTTCTTACCCACCACCAAGCACCTTGAGAGAATGAGTTGATGGGACTATGGGCTCAGGACCATGGTCATGGGGGGACATCAAGCTCAACTGGCATAACATAGTACACAAAACCATTGTTCTACATCCTACTTTGGTGAATAGTGACTGGGGTCTTAAAAGCTTGTGAGCAGCCATCTAAGATGCAACAATTGCTCTCTCCTCTTCTGGAGCAAAGAAAATTGAATAAAATCAAAGATGAATAGGGAGAACTTCCAGTAAGATGATGGAATGGGAAGAGAAGCTACACAGACCCACTTCAACAAAGAAAGGAGAAACAAATTGACACAGATACAGGATAATCATGGAGCCCTGAGCTTTGAAAGGAAGGATACAGAAGTGGACAAAACTCCAACTAGTAGAAGAACCTGCATGAAAACAATGAATAAGGAGAAAAATAGAGCTTCAGACTGTTAGTAATCCTGATGGCAAAGACAGTTTGGATATTTCCAAGTGGTGTTAGGAACTAAAAATTAACCTAAAAATCAGCCCTGCTTTCCAAGGGCTGTACAGATGACTGCACTGGTACCTGATGACTAAAAAGAGCAGCAAAAAAGGAGACAAACTGAGCTGTGGATTTTCAGCTGTCTGGAAGGCACAACCATTTTGAATGTTTACAGGCAATTCAGGCATTTTGGATATTTAAAGCGACAGAGTTCTCATTCAGATTCCAGGGACCTAAGAATAGGCTCTGCTTGCCAAGGACAACATGGACATACAGAAGGCTGAGCACTGGAAACGTGAGATATTCCCCTTGTTGCTCTTATACTCACACCCCCCTGGAGAAAGGAGGTGCTACCATCTCTCACCTCCACCCACCTTTATGGCTGACAGGAATTCCATCCCAGTATGTGTGCTCTGATGGAGCCTGGGTGCCCTGCCCCACCTAAACCCCCAGATTTGTTTCTTGGTTTTTGTTTGTTTGTTTTAAAATTATTCTCTTTTTTTCTTCCTTTTTATTTTTATTCTTACTTTTTCCCTTCCCAGGTTCTAGTTTCAGGCTTTTTTTTTTCAGTTCCCTTTTCCTGGTTCCCATTTTTTTCTTTCTTGTGGTTCTTCCCATCCCTTGTTTTTCTTTTTGGATTTCTCCCATTTTTTCCTTCATTATTCTCTTCCAAAAAACCAAACCAAACTCACTAACATCTAGTCAGATCTGACTCATAGAGACCCCTCCTTGGGTTTCTGAGGCAGTACTTGGGGAAGTAAATTGCCCACCCTTCCTTCTTCTGAGGAGTGGCTGGTGGATTTGAACCACCAGCCTTCTGGTTAGCAGTCAAATGCCTTAGGCATTATGCCACCCAAGGTCCCTCATTATTCTCTTACTCTACCTCTTTTCTCTTATTTCCTGTACCCTAGGTATTGTAGGGGGGCTCCCCTCTTTTTCTGTTCATATTTCTTTTGTCTTTTTAAAGTATTTCCTTAAATATTTCATCTCATTTATTGCCTTTCCACTTTTTTTTTCTTTTCTGTTTTCAGTGATTTTTCCTATGTGATCATATGGTATGTGTTTTTTGTCCTTTTGCTTTTACCTTTACAGTGTTTTTTTTTTTTTACTTTTGTTTTTGTCTGAGTGTGATACAGCAACTATGCCCATTAGACCAAACCATAACTTCACCTCCTGCAGCTCCACCCACTGAATGAGGGTCACCATTTGGTTCTGCACCAACTGGCCAATGATACGTGACATCCAATACAAGCTTGATTCACCCTTAACTACTCTTCACAAACACCTAACAGGGATCTGTGCACTCACTCTAATTCTCTATCACACCCACCAGAAGACAGATGGTGATTGCATAAGTGCTGCCAACTAGCAAATAGAGGAGCACAGTACCCTGATTACTCAGATATATCCAAACAAAACAAAGAAAATGAAAATCTTAGGCAAATCACTTCAACATGTAATCACCAATTAAATATAACTACAACAACGGCACAATATCTTGGAGACAACAGACCATCACAGTGGGCAAAAAGAAGCAAGATAAAGCAGTAGAAGCAAGGGACCAGGATACAGACCCAGAATACATCCCTGAGGAAGAAGCAGCATTGGGACTTCCTGATAAGGAATTCAAAAGAATTATATTAAGGTACATTGAATGGATGGAGAGACATATCAAGGGAAACACTAACAAAATTAAGGAAAACACAGACAAAATCCTAGAACAATTTTGGAAGACAATACAAGAAAAAAAATAACAAAATAAATGAAAAATTGTTGTTGTTGTTGTTAAGTGCCTTCGAGTCATTTCCGACTCATAGTGACCCCATGCACAGCAGAACGAAACACTGCCCTATCCCGCGCCAGCCCCACAATCCCTGCTAT
>NW_006922555.1:288198-288974 GCF_000298275.1 Orycteropus afer afer
TCTGCATATCTCAGGTTGTTAATGATTCTTCCTCCAATCCTGATACCACGTTTTAATTCATACAGTCCAGCTAGCCTTCAGTATGAATTTCACCTCAAAGTAAAGAAAACAAAAGTTTTCACAACTGGATCAATAAGCAACATCATGATAAATGTAGAAAAGATTGAAGTTGTCGAGGATTTCATTTAACTTGGATCCACAATCAAGAAATCAAAGGATGTATTGCATTGGACAAAGTGTTAAAAAAAAAATGTCACTTTGAGGACTAATGTGTGCCTGACGTAAGCTACAGTACTTTTAATTGCCTCTTATGCATGAGAAACCTGGACAATTAGTAAGGAAGACTGAAGAAGAATTGATGTCTTTGACTTATGGTGTTGGTGAATAATATTAAATGTATCATGGAGTTCCAGGAGAATGAATAAATCTCTCTTGGAAGAAGTAGACCCAGAATGCTCTTTAGAGGGAAAGATGGTGATATTTCATCCTATGTACTTTGGCCATGTTATCAGAAGAGACCAGTCACTGGAGAAGAGTGTCATGCTTGGTAAAGTAGAGGGTAAGCAAAAAAGACGAAGATCCTCAACAAGATGAATTGACATAGCAGCTGTAAGAATGGGATCAAACATATCAAGTATTGTGATGTGTGACCGGGCAATGTTTTGTTCTGTTGTACATAGGGTTGCTATGAGTTGGAATTGACTCAATGGCACCTAACCACAACAACAACATTTAAATGGAATTTCCTGAGTGGTGCAAACAGTTAACTTGCTCAA
>NW_006922555.1:291103-291951 GCF_000298275.1 Orycteropus afer afer
GGAGATGATTGCCAGTCTCACCATGGGGAATAACTACCACCTGCTGCCCAGCCACTCAACCAGGCCCAGCCAAGTTGACACACAAAGTTAACTACCACATCTACTATGCAAATAAAATGTGTAAAACCCCTGCAGTGATTGGTCAATTATTATGCAAACTAGGTGGCTATGGCCTAATGAGGAGCGATCAGTCATTTTTGCCATCCTGCCAGGTTGAAAACACCCAATCCCACAGAGGTTAGGGATATCTCCTTACCATCAAGAAGAACCTGAATCGTGCATCCTTTGAATGCACGGTCCTTGCACTGGGAACCACCCAGACCAAGGGGAGGGAGACAGTAACACTGTAACACTGAAGATGGTGACAGATCATGAGAAATGGTGAAATGGTGTGGTGAGAGCAGCAGCAGCATGAGATGGTGGGAACCAGAAGATCAGAGAAAGATGGCTGTCTTGGGGCTTGCTGACACACCTAGTGAGAGACCTGAGCGCCTTCAGGAGGGAGGCTTGATGGCACAGTGGGGTGCCTCCAGGCAAGTGTAGGAAAAGCTAAAGAGCTGTAACACTTGTTCAAGAAGGGAGAGGTCAGCAGCAGAAGACTGGACTGAAGGGGCGGGGCTGTGGTAGAGACTGGAACTGAAGAGCTTGGCTGTGCCACAGTCAAGAAGGAGTTGATACCTAGATGTCCATCAGCTGAGGAATGGATAACCAAACTATGGTACATACACACATTGGAATACTATGCAATGCTACAGAATAATGTAAAATCTGCAAAACACCGCATAACGTGGATGAACTTGGAGGACATTATGCTGAGTGAAATAAGTCAGTCACAAAAGGACAAATAT
>NW_006922555.1:294126-297195 GCF_000298275.1 Orycteropus afer afer
ATCAAAATAAATTTTTTTTAAAAAAAAAGGAGTTGATAGAATGTTTGCTTCCCAAGCAGATTGCACAGAAGAATAACTTTTTGCTTTATAGGCAAAGGCAACAAACAGTAAACCAAGAAAACAAGACCATCAAACAGAACAAACTTTACTAAGATTTTAACACATTTAATAGGTTTTCCTTGAAAAACAAAAGCATGTACACAGTTGTATGCCTCTGAAACTATTTCTCCTCAGGATACTCTGTGATATGGGATAAGATTCCAGACTCAGTAATCTACAGAAGCCCATTTATTAAGCCATAAACAGGACACAGACAAAGACAATCATCTGGATTAAAGAAACCATCATCATATACTCAGCACAGAGGCCAATGGAATCTGCTGAAACACACTCATCATTGTAAGGTGCCATCCAGCCACTCCAACTCATAGCAATCCTATGTACAAAAGAACAAAACATTGCTGCTGGTCCTGCACCATCCTCACAATCCCTGCTATACCTGAGGCCATCATTGCAACCACAGTGTCAATCCATCACATTGACAGCCTTCTCCTTTTTCACTGACCCTCTGCTATACTGAGCATGATATCTTTCTCCAGAGAATGGTCCCTTCTGACAACATGACCAAAGTTGGTGAGACAATGTCTGGCTATTCTCACTTCCAAGGAGCATTCCAGCTGCACTTCATCCAGGACAGATTTGTTCATTCTTCTGTTGTTGTTGTTGTTGTTGTTGTTAGGTGCTGTCGAGTCATGTCTGACTCATAGCACCCTTATGCACAGCAGAATGAAACACCACCCAGTCCAGCACCAGCTCCATGATTCTTGCTATACTTGAGCCCATCGTAGCAGCCACTGTGTCAATCCATGTCATTGAGGGCCTTCCCCTCTTTCGCGGACCCTCCACCTTACCAAGCATGACATCCTTCTCCAGGGAATGGTCCCTTCTGACAACATTACCAAAAGTAGGTGAGACAAAGTTTGGCCATTCTCACTTCCAAGGAGTATTCCGGCTTCTGGTAGTCCATAGTATTTTCAGTTCTTCTGGTAGTCCATGGTATTTTCAGTATTCTTCACCAATACAATTTAAAGGCATCAACTCTTCTTCAGACTTCCTTATTCATTGCCCAGCTTTCACATGCATATAAAGCAATTGAAAATACCATGTCATAGGTGCACTTTAGTCTCCAAAGTGACATCTTTCCTTCTTAAAACTTTACATAAGTCCTATACAGCACATTTGCCCAATACAATATGAAGTCTAATTTCGACTGCTGCTTCCATGTGTATTGATTATGGATCCAAATGAAGTGAAATCCCTGACGACTTCAATCTTTTCTCCATTTATCATAATGTTGCTCATTGGTCTAGTTGTGAAGATTTTAATTTTCTTTCTGTTGAGGTGTAATCCACACTGAAGACTGTAGTCTTTGATCTTCATCAACAAGTGCTTCGAGTTTTCTTCATCTTCAGCAAGCAAGGTTGTATCATCTGCATATTGCATGTGGTTAATAAGTCTTCCTCCAATCCTAATACTATATTCTTCTTCATAGAGGAGACCTTCTCAGATTATTTGCTCACCACACAGATTGAATAAGTATGGTGAAAAGATATAACCCTTATCCACACCGTTCCTCATTTCAAACCATGCACTATCCCCTTGTTCTGCTCGAACGACAGACTCTTGGTCTATGTACAGTTTCCTCATGAGTATAATTAAGTGTTCTAGAATTCCCATTGTTCACAATGTTATCCATAATTTGTTATGATCTACATAGTTGAATACCTTTGAATAGTCAATAAAACACAGATAAATATCTTTCTGATATTCTCTGCTTTTAGCCAAGATCCATCTGACATCACCAGTGATATCCCTCATTCCATGTCCTCTTCTGAATCCTGCTTGCATTTATGGCAGTTACATGTCAATATACTGCTGCAACTGTTTTTAGATTATCTCCAGCACAATTTTACTTGCATGTGATACTAATGATATTGTTCAATAAATCCCACATTCTGTTGGATTGCCTTTCTTCAGAATGGGCACAAATACTGATCTTTTCCAGTCAGTTAACCAAGTAGCTGACTTCCAAATTTCTTGGCAAAAATGAGTAAGTGCTTCCAGTGCTACAACTCTTTGTTGAAACATCTCTATGGGTATTCTGTCAATTCCTAGAGCCTTGTTTTTTTCTGATTCCTTCAGTAGAGCCTGGACTTCTTCTTTTGATACTATTGGTTCTCGATCATACACTACCTCCTGAAATAGTTAAACACAAACCAATTCTTCTTGGGACAGTGACTGTGTATTCCTCCCATCTTCTTTTGATATTTCCTGCATCATTCAATATTTTGCTCATAGAATCCTTCAATATTGCAACTCGAGGCTTGACTTTCTTTTTTTTTTTCCAGTTCTTTCAGCTGGAGAAATGTCTTGTGTACTCTTCCTTTTTGTTTTTCTAATGCAAGGTTTTTGTACATTTCATTATAGTACTTTACTTTGTCTTCTCGAGCTGACCTTTGAAATCATCTGTTCATCTCTTATTTCACCATTTCTTCCATTTGTATTAGCTACTCTCCACTCAAGAACAAGTTTCAGAGTCTCTTCTGACATCCATTTTGGTCTTGTCTTCCTTTTCTGTCTTTTTAATGACCATTTGCTTTTTTCATGTATGATGTTCTTAATGTCATTCCACAACTTGTCTGGTCTTCAGTCATTGGAGTTCAATGCATCAAATCTATTCTTCCACTCCACCACTCATCTGTCAGTGTGCATAATCATCAGTTTAAAAAGGTTACAGGGTTGGCTATTTTAAGGAAATCATTAAGAACATGGCCAGGAAAGTTATCTAGTTCTTTAGTGTAAACAACTTTCTGCATAATCTACTTTGAACTACAGTTTTCCTAAGGGCAAACTGCTCTTCTCTGGGCTTGCCTCAGACTTATGTAATCATAGCCACATTGTTGGAGTAACATGTTGTTGTTGTTGTTGTTGTTAAGTGCCGTCGAGTCGTTTCCGACTCATAGCGACCCCATGCACAGCAGAACGAAACACTGCCCGATCCCGCACCAG
>NW_006922555.1:300530-301107 GCF_000298275.1 Orycteropus afer afer
TGCTTACCTCACTCCCGGAGACTAAGCACAATCCCGCCCGTAACATAAAGAGCTCAAATACAGTCTGAAGTTATGTCAATACTTAAAATGGAGTTAAGACTCCTGCTGAAGATTGCAGCCTTCCACAAATGAAGTCTTTCAGAATTTAAGCTCCCATACATTCCCTTCTGTTGAACGTGGATTTTATTATAAAACCTTTGATCACACTTAGGTTAATGTTCTTCATTCTAATAGACTGATTGATGGATCCTTTAGATGGACAACCTTTTAAGACACCAGTCACTATTCTTTTTGATATCTGGGCATCATTTAATTTCTTCACTGTGCTTTACTATAGCATCCACTCTTCAGTGAACATCTTATGAGGGTAAATATGGAGCAGGGCCATCTTGGAAGATTGCTGAGCCTGTGGTTAGGCTACAAACTTTAAAGTGGGAGCTCACGTCCATACATACATATATATATATTTATTGTTGTTGTTGTGTGCCGTCAAGTTGGACCCGACTCATAGTGACCCCTCCTTGGGTTTCCGAGGCAGTATCACTACGGAAGTAGATTGCCCCATCTTCCTTCCGAG
>NW_006922555.1:301207-304201 GCF_000298275.1 Orycteropus afer afer
TCCTTCCGAGGAGTGGCTGGTGGATTTGAACCGCCAGCCTTCTGGTTAGCAGTCAAGTGCCTTAGGCACTATGCTACCAGAGCTCCCGTATATATATATACATACACACACACACACATATATATATATATTTGTCTATATACATGATATATTTGTCTATATACATGATTCATTTCATGGGAAGCATATTAGTTTTCTGAGAAATTACATTAGAAGTAACCTTCATGTAACATTTGATAATTCTAATAATAATAATTACAATGAGTATAGGTGCCGTTGAGTGACTTCCAACTTACAGTGACCCTATGTATAACAGAGCAAAACACTGCTTAGTCCTGCACCTTCCTCACAAACATTGCTATGCTTGAGCCCATCATTGCAGCCACTGTTTCAATCAGTCTCATTGAGGGTCTTCCCCTTTTTCACTGGTTGTCTAATTTACCAAGCATTAAATCCTTCTCCAGGGACTGGTCTCTTCTAATAACATGATGAAAGTATGAGAGACAAAGTCTGGCCATTCGCACTTCTAAAGAGCATTCCCAGAGAGATTTCAAAAAGGTATGTAAGACAAAAGAAATGGATATGAAAACAGGTAGCCAATATATCAATAGTCTGTATGGAAAATTCTTACATGACAATAAACCCACCTTGCTGACATGATAAAGATTAAAGCAATAAAGATTTAAACAAAGACTAACATTTTCAGAGGCTTGCATTCAACAGAATGGGTGAGAGGTAAAATTGTCCTTTGCTTCTGCTCACTTGTTGTTGTTGTTATGTGCCATCAAGTCGGACCCAACTCATAGCAACCCCTCCTTGGTTGTATCACTACGGAAGTAGATTGCCCCATCTTCCTCCCAAGGAGTGGCTGGTGGGTTTGAACTGCCAGCCTTCTGGTTAGCAGTCAAGTGCCTTTAGGCACTACGCTACCAGAGCTCCTCTGCTCACTAGGACATTCCAAATTCAACTTTAAGTTTCCAGATGATTGGCAAGTCCAAACAAGTGCTTCAATTCATTTAAGCTGTGACAAATATATCTAATGTTTAATACCTTCCAGTTCAGCTGCATGTAGATTAGTGAGAAAGATGTCATAGATTACATTGTGGCTCTCCAAAATTTGTGGCAACTCACCTGGGCCATGATTTTCAGTGTTTTAGAAGTTATGCAATGATGTATTGTGACTGATATGTAATGATACCCCATGTTATGGTCTGATGTGGTAAGATGATCAAGTGTAAAAGGATGCAGATTAAAGCCAATATTCCTCAGGAATATAGACACAAAATTCTTCAACAAAATCCTAGCCAATAAAATCTAACAACATAAAAAAATAATAATACATCATGACCAAATGGGATTTGTACCAGGTATACAAGGATGGTCCTACATTAGAGTAACAATCAACGTAATCCATCACATAAGTAAAACAAAGGAAAAGAATCACACAATTGGATCAATCAGTGAAGAAAAGGCATTTGATAAAATCCAACACCCATTCTCGATTTTAAAAAATCTCAGAAAAATAGGAATAGAAGAGAAATTCCTCAAAATTAGTAAGTGAGCCAGGGCAGCAGGTTTGGAGTGGCCTGAGGAGGGGTGGGAAGGAAGAGAGGTGGGGCAGCAGGTGTGGAGTGGCCTGATGGGGGCTGGGAAGGAAGCAACCTGGTGTGGTGGGTTTGGAGCAGCCTGAGAGGGGCCAGGAAGGAAGAAAACTAGGGTGGTGGGTTTGGAGTGGCTGAAGGAGACCAGGAAATGAGCAGAGTGGTTTGGGACAGCTAAGAGAGATGAACTTGTCTGTCAGCTTGTCATACTGTGGTAGTTGCTAAGAAAGACTCAGAAGAAGGAGGAGGCCATCCACTTCTCAAATAATTGGCCAGTGAAAACCGTGTGAATAGCAGTGAAACACTTCTGGTATATTACTAGAAAACAAAATAATAAAGGGCTTATATACAAAACCAACAACCAACATTATTCTCAATGAAGAGAAAATGAAACCATTCCCCTTGCAAATGGGAAGCAGATAATGATGCCCTCTCTCACCACTTCTATTCACCATTGCATTGAAAGTTCTAGCCAGTGCAATAAGCCAAGAAAAGCAAATAAAAGGCATCTAAATTGGTGAGGAAGAAGTAAAATTATTATTTGCAGATGATATGATCCTATACATAGAAAACTCAAGAGACTCTGCAAGAAAGCTATTGGAAGTAATTGAAAGATTTAACATAGTGGCAGAATACAAGATCAACATACAAAAATCAGTTGGAGTCCTCTAAACAACCAAAGAGATTTCTGAAAAGGAAATCAATACTATTTACAACAGCTGCTGAAAAGAAAAATGTGCTTGGGAATAAATCTTAACAGGTACACAAATGATTTATACAAAGAAAACTACAAGAAACTATTTCAAGAAACTCTAAGAGATCTACATAAATGGAAGAACATACCTTATTTATGGATAGGAAGACTGAACATTGTGAAAATATCAATAATACCCGAAGCAATCTATACATTCAATGCAATCATGAATCAGCTTCCATCAAAATTCTTTAAGGATAGGGAAAAAACAATGACTAATTTTTATTATATAGCCACAGTAGTCAAAATAGCCTAGTATTGGTACAATGACAGGCATATAGACCAGTGGAACAGAATTGAGAACCCAGAAATAGATCCATCGACCTATGGTCAGTTGATCTTTTACAAAGGACTGAAATCCATTAAATGGGGAAGAAATAGTCTCTTTACCAGATGGTTCTGACAAAACTGGTTATT
This sequence comes from Orycteropus afer afer, assembly GCF_000298275.1. NCBI lineage: Eukaryota > Metazoa > Chordata > Mammalia > Tubulidentata > Orycteropodidae > Orycteropus > Orycteropus afer. The sequence continues at coordinate 303,980 of NW_006922555.1, forward strand.
CATTTGTAGAAAAATTAAACAAGATCTATACCTCACACCATACACAAAAACTAACTCCAGATGGATCAAAGACTTAAATGTGAAACCTAAAAGTATAAAGTTCATCAAAGAAAAAATAGGGGCAAACTTAAGGGACCTAATTTATGGCATAAATAGACTGTCAAGCATAACCTAAAATGAACAAACAGCAGAAGAGAAACTAGATGATTGGGACCTTCTGAA
>NW_006922555.1:304551-307201 GCF_000298275.1 Orycteropus afer afer
ACAAATGCTCACAAGGATGTGGAGATATTGGGATACTCATACACTGCTGGTGAGACTGCAAATTAATACAACTTCTGTGGAAATATATAGGCAATTCCTCAAAAAGTTGGAAATAGAAATGCCATTTGATACAGTAATCCCACTACTAGGTATATATCCTAAAGAAGTGAGATCCAGGACAAGAATGGATATATGCACACCCATGTTCATCACAGCATTGTTTATAATAGCAAAGGGATGGAAACAACCTAAGTGTCCATCAGTGGAGGCATGGATAACCAAACTATGGTAGATTCACAATGGAATAATATGCAACACTAAAGAATAATGTAGAATCCACAAAACACCACATAATGTGGATGAACTTGGAGGATGTTATGCTGAATGAAATAAGTCGATCACAGAAGGACAAACCTTGTATTAGTTCACTATTGTAAAAAGTCAGGAAAAGGTCTCTATATGAAAGGAAACTTTCTTTTTTGGTTCCCAGGGATGGGAGGGAGGGATGTGAAAGAAAATTCCGAGATAGATCAGGGACAAGTATTGAATTGGATGAAGGGAAAGGCAATATACTAAAAGCAAGTGACAAACACAACAACACTAAGGAAAAGGAAGACATATAGAGGTGCACAAGATGTAGAGACAACAAAGATAAACACTTTCACATACACGATACTGCATTATCAGTAATAACAAACTTTAATCTATGGGTAGATACAGAGGTAGACTGGCTGAATGATCAGGTATATCTAGGCAAAAGGGAATATACCCATGACCATATATATATGGTTGGCAGACAATATTTCTACATACATTTGTAAGTATGTATATATGAAAAAAGGAATGTATGTATGCAAGAATATCAATATAAATAGAACTAACAGGGTACAAAGTTATGATAACTTCTTAGCCACAGCCAATCACCCTGATGGAGGAGGTTGTTGGACTTGTGGACTCTGGACCATGGTCGTGGGGGACATCAGGCTCAATTGGCATAACATACTACACAAAAATATTCTTCCATTTTCTACTTTTGTGAGTAGCAACTGGGGTCTTAAAAGCTTGCAAGCAGCCATCCAGGTGCAACAATTGGTCTCTCCTTGTCCAGAACGAAAAAGAATGAAGAAAAACAAAGATGTATGGAAACAGTTAGTCCAAAGGACTGGTGAACCATGAAAACATCAGCTATGACCATGAGATGAGAAGAATTAGACAGTGCCCGGCTACCACTGCCAACCACTTGGAAAGGGATCAGTGCAAGGGATCCTGGATAAAGTGGGAGAAAAATGTGGAACAAAAGTCAAAATCATTAAAAAGACCAGGTTTACTGGTCTGAAAAAGCTTAATGAAACCTCCAAGACTAGGCCTCTAGTTACCCTTCAGGCCTGGAAGTGAACTGACTCCTGTAGCTTCCAACCAAACAGTAGATAGGCATATAGGGTGAATATTTACACCAGATAGATACACACTTTAGAATAATCAATCATGGGAGATCAGAAGGGCAGTATTTGCACAGGGAGATAGCTCAGGGGGCAGGATACATAGGAAAGAAGAACACAAGGAAGAGGTAACTACAGAGAGGAAGTGGGAAGAGAGCTGTTACATTGTGGGGAATTGCAGTTGATGTCATGAAACAGAATTGTATGAAATGCTGTATGTAAAATGAATTTGCTGTGTAAACTTTCACCCAAATCAAAATAAAAATTACAAAACAGAAATATTAAGGGTGAGGTGCAACACCCTTAGTCCCATCACAGCCCTGATCCAATGTAAGGGGAGCTTCCCTTGGGTATGGCCTGCAACATCATTTATAAAAAGAGAGAGAAGGGAGTAGAGAAGAAGGATGTGCTACCACCAAGAAAGAGGAGCCAGGAGTGGAGCACCTCCTTTGGACCAGGGTAGGAGGCTCAAAGTCCAAGTTCAATGTGCCAGTTCTAGGGGACGACTTCCTCTCTCTGTGTCTACTAGGAACAAGAGACACACAGAGAGAAAGTCTTCCCCTAGAGTTGGCACTCTGAACTTGGACTTCCAGTCTCCTATACTGTAAGAGAATAAATTTCTGTTTGTTAAAGCCATCCACTTCTGGTATTTCTGTCATAGCAGCACTAAAGAACTAAGAAAGAGGGTAAGGTGCAGTCTATTCCAGTGGGGGTCTAAAGACTCTTTAACTGATGTCTCTTCCAATACATTTATATTATATTTTGGGGTGAAATAAGGCAAGCCTGGAGAGTCCAGTTTATCAAAGGACTCTCTCACCAGTGAAAAATACTAGTAAGGATTGACAGTACTTATTGGTTGATATTTTGCAAGATAATCTCAAAGCCCATGTGGTCTAAGGCATGAGACCCCCTGAATGACCAAAAGCAGAAACAAAACATTAAGTGTTATAAAAGAAAATGATTAGCAAGATAACAAGGATGGAACCCTCCTGTCGGGGGTCCTCTGTTAATCTATTTTAAAAAATATTCAGTGTTCTTCCCAAGGGCAAGCTGCCCCTCTGTTGGTTTACATGCCAACAGTTGTGGTTCATTTCTTCAGAAACAGAAAAAACAAAAATCACTGTGTTCAATTTGGATCTGACTCATAGAGACCCCTCCTTTGGTTTGTGAGGTGGTATCACTATGGAAGTAGATTGCCCAACCTTCCTTCC
>NW_006922555.1:309033-309514 GCF_000298275.1 Orycteropus afer afer
TGATCTCTGAGGATCTAATTTCTTCAAAATACATAATTTTCTGCATAGCAAAGGGAGTGACAGTTTGATTGTAAGCATTAGACAGGCATTTCATACATCATTATCTTGAAAACTTTTAGAATAAACACTGATTTACCCTAAACCTAAAGCCCAGTCTGAGTTTTGGAATCTGTTTTTCAAAAACGACTGAATTCTTCAAAAGAGTACAATGCCCACAGCAAAATCATCCATCTAACTTATCTAGACCATTATTTGAGTCAAAAGTGGCTTCCAGGGGGGAAAAAAAAAAGGTGGGGGGACCAGGTTTGCTGGTGTGATACAGCCTGGTGGAACCACTGAGACAATGGTCCCTAACTGCCCTTCAGGTCTGGAAATGAGCCCATGCCTGTAGTTTCCAGCCAAACAAAAGACAGGCATATGAGTTGAACATTTACCTCAGGTAGATACATGCCTTGGAGAGAACAATCATGGGAGAAAGAAG
>NW_006922555.1:313905-316975 GCF_000298275.1 Orycteropus afer afer
AAATCTTCACCCAAATCAAAATAAAATTAAAAAAAAAAAAAGAAAGAAAGAAAAACAATAGTAGGCTAATTGGCTGAGAAACCATGATCCTAAGGTTTTTGTACCAGGGAAACAAATCCCATGAGGTGTTTGTTTATACATATCAATAGCTATTTTCATGTGCCTCAGGTGCAATGACATGACATTCTGCAAAGCCTCAGAGTGCATATTAATATAAACACCACAACATTCATCTATTAAGGTGTAAACTGTTATTTTGGAGACTTAGAATGAAATCTTAATATTATTTTATTTTGTAAAATCATAGCTTAAATTTCAGACATTCCTCTAGTTATAGTATTTATATCTTGCTAAGCTTACCAATAAAAACTTCTAATTTGAGAGTTACAGTATCTAAATCAATTAGTTAAATAGTTAAGGGCAAAGGAAGAAAACAGTTTTTTATATCCAGAAAATAGAACTTCAAAACACCAGCAACATTCCCAAATAAAGCCTATAGTGATCTTTTAGCCTATTGAATCTTATGAAGTTAATTTCTATTCCTTGTGATTTTGGATCAACCACAATCAGTGAACCTGTCACCATCTACACCAGAGTTTTGGAAATCTTGGTCCAGTCTAGTGGGATCCATGTTCAAAATATCACAATTCTTTTCCTAATTCCAATATAGTGAATCTTTTGGTTGGAATATTTTTGTAAACCATTTCAATAAGTCAGCAATGTAAAAACTTATCTGCAGATGACAAAACTTAATATGGCCATAATTAACTTATAAAACAATACTTTTGAAAGGGAAATATCTGATAATAGATTATTTACAAAAATAATGTAAAGTCAAAATCAATTCAAAACTTTATACAAAGACTCTAAATATAATGATTAACCTTATTTTCAAAAATTTCAGATATAAAACATAATAATCTTGAGACACAACACAATATGGTCAGGGTAGGCCAAGAAAATATCAAGAGTATTGCATCTCTAAACATCTGAATAGTAATAAAGGAAATAACTCCATGGGTAAACAATATTAATTCTCCAGCTAAACCCATTAGCTTTTATGGTGCTGCTTTTGTTGTTATGGTGCCAGATTTTTTTTAAAAAATTAACTTTAATAAGAAAAAGAAAAAAAATCAAGTTGAGGTAAAAACATAAGAGGAAGCACTAACATGTAAATTTTTAACCCAAGAGAGAAACAGGTGTTGTTGTTAGGTGCTATCGAATAGTCTCCAACAGATAGAGATCCCATGTACAGCAGAACGAAACACTGCCCAGTCCTGTGCCAGCTCCATGATCCTTGCTATACCTGAGCCCATCATTGTAGCCACTGTGTCAATCCATCTTGTTGAGGGCCTTCCCCTTTTTCATTGACCCTCCACTTTACGAAGCATGATAGCCTTCTCCAGAGAATGGTTCCTTCTTACAACATGACTAAAGTAGGTGAGATGAACCCTGGGCATTCTCGCTTCCAAGGAGCATTCTGGCTGCACTTCCTCCAGGACACATCTGTTAGTTCTTTTAGCAGTCCATGGTACTTTCAGCATTCTTGGCCACCACCACAACTCAAAAGCATTGAATTTTCTTCAGCATTCTTTATTCATTGTCCAGCTCTCATATGCATATAAGGCAAACCAAAATACCATGGTTTGTGTCAGGCACAACTTAGTCTTCAAGGAGATATTTTTGCTCTTCAACACATGAAAGAGGTCTTTTGCAGTTGATTTACCCAGTACTACACATCGTCTAAGGAGCTCTGGTAGCATAGTACCGAGGCACTTGACTGGTAAACCCACCAGCCACTCCTCGGAAGGAAGATGGGGCAATATACTTCCGTAGTGATACTGCTTCAGAAACCCAAGGAGGGGTCGCTATGAGATGGGTCCAACTCGACGGCACATAACAACAACAACATACATCATCTGATATCTTGACTGCTGCTTCTTCCATTGGTGTTGATTGTAAAACCAAGTAATATGAAGTCTTTAACAACTTCAATCTTTTCTCCATGTGTGGTGATGCGGCTTATTGGTCCTGTTGTGAGGATTATTGTTTTCTTTATATTAAGGTGTAATCCATACTTAAGATCATAGTCTTCACTCTTCATCAGTAAGTTCTTCAAGTAATTCTCACTTTCAGCAAGGAAAGTTGTGTTGTCAGTGTATTGCAGGTTGTTAATGAGCCTTCCTCCAATCCCAATACCATGTTCTTCTTCATATAGCCCAGGTTCTCAGATTATTTGCTCATTGTAGAGATTGACTAAGTATGGTGAAAAGATACAACCCTGATGTACTCCCTTCTTGATTTTAAACCATGCAGTGTTCCCTTATTCTGTTTGAATGACAGCCTCCTGGTCTATATACAGGTTCCTCATGAGTACAATTAAGTGTTCTGGAATTCTGATTCTTCTCATTGTTATCCATAATTTGTTATGACCCACAAAATAGAATGCTTTTGCATAGTCAATAAAACACAAGTTAACATTTTCCGGTATTCTTTGCTTTGTGCCAAGATCCATCTGACATTGATAATGACAGCCCTCATTCCATGTTCTCTTCTGAATCCAGCTTGCATTTCTGGAAGTTCTCTGTCAATATACTGCTGCAACCGTTTTTGAATTATCTTCAGTAATATTTTACTTGCATGAGATATTAATGATATTTTCAAGAATTTCCACATTCTGTGGGATCATCATTTTTTGGAATGGGTACAAATATGGATCTCTTCCAGTCAGTTGGCCAGATAGCTGTCTTCAAAATCTGTTGGGATAGCCGAGTGAGTGCTTCCAGCACAGCATCCATTTGTTGAAACATCTCAGTGGGTATTCTGTGAATTCCTGGAGTCTTGTTCTTCACTAATTCCTTCAGTGCAGCTTTGACTTCTTCCTTCAACCATTGGTTCTTGATCATATACCATCTTCTGAAATGGACGAACATTGACCAATTCTTTTTTGTAGAGCGGCTCTGTGTATTCCTTCCATCTTCTTTTGATATTTCCTGCATCATTCAACATTTTGCCCATAGAACCTTTCAATATTGCAACTCGAGGCTTGAATTTTTTCTTTAGTTCTTTC
>NW_006922555.1:318345-319166 GCF_000298275.1 Orycteropus afer afer
TTCCGAGTCTGTCTCAGTCTGGATGCTCTGCTGAAACCTGTCCCCCATGGGCAACCCTGCTGGTGTCTGAAGCACCAGTGGCACAGCCTCCAGCCTCACAACAATATGCAAGCCACCACAGTATGACAAACATATTTCATGTGATTTGACAATACATTTCATGTAATTTATAACATATCAAATAATACTTTTTCTTTGAACTATTTTTCCTCTATAAGCAGGAAAAATCTATTGTGACTTTCCACTGAATTCAAAATTGTCAGGAGTTTATCATTGAGATCATTGAGAAACAATACTTAAGTTACTTAACCAAGATCTTAAAGGTAAAAATGGTATATATTTTTTCAAAACCCTGCAATTTGGTTTCACTCAGGAATATTATTCTAATGAAATTCCAAATCCTGGCCTTCAAGGCAGATCATACAAAGATTCAATTAACCCTTCAATCTAGTACTCAAAGAAAATTTTGTATTTTAACAGCAATAAACTTAATTCCATAATGTTATTTAACATTTATGCCCCTAAAAATCTCAAAGATTAAGCCATTAAACTTTAACCAGACATATCAAATAAATTCTTTTAAATAAACCTTTGAAACATTCTCTCTGTTGCATATATTTTAAAGTATAACAATTTTAAGTGGCAAAATGGACACATTCATTTGCAGAAATAAACACACACACACACACACACACACATATATATATATATGGAGACCTGGTGGTGTAGTGCCTAAGGCATTTGACTCTAACCAGAAGGCTGGAAGTTCAAACCCACCAGCCACTCCTCAGAAGGAACATTGGACAATCTACTTCCATAGT
>NW_006922555.1:321146-323579 GCF_000298275.1 Orycteropus afer afer
AAATAAAATTTAAAAAAAAAGTAAAAAAAAAAAGAAAAGAAAATGAATTTACTTTGTAAACTTTCACCCAAATCACAATAAAAATAATAATAATACAAAAAGAAAAAAGAAAAAAGGCAAACAGCTTTGCCAGAGCTTTTTCATATGTATTGGAAGCAACCCACACCCCAAAGGAAACTCCCTTTCAACTGATTGACTGCTCATAGATGATATCTTATATCAGATCTCATTATGGGAGATAGCTACATTATAATTGCTAAACCACTTGGAATCATGGAACAGCCAAGTTGACAAACAATCTTGACTATCATACTTTTTCTGTAGCATAAAGTAAAAAGTATATAAGCTTTAAGTTATAAGGACTATTTATTAACTCAATGTAATACCAGTAAATTACCTAAAGATCTTGAAATTGTCTATATACCACAAAACATAATCAGTGTTGAAATAAAGTTTAAATATTCTTTTTTTTAACTTTTTATTGTGATTTGTGTTAAGGTTTACAGAGTAAATCAGTTTTCCATTCAACAATTCATAAACATTAATGTCCACCATATTTATCCTAATTTTTAAAATATCTTTAAAGATCTTCACCTTTTCCTTAAAAGCCTTAGAAAGTGAAGCCATGAAGGCTTAATCCTGTCCTCTGCCTTCTTAGGCTCATTCAGACAGAGATTAATTGTACAATCTCAACTTATTTGCATACGTTTAAGTTAATTTACATATTTTTCAAAAAAAAAAAAAAACCCACTGCCATTGAGGTAATTCTGAATCATAGCAACCTTATAGGACAGAATTGCCCCACAAATTACCAAGTCTGTAACTCTTTATGGAAGCTGATTGCCACATCTTTCTCCCACAGATAGGCTGTTAGATTCAAGCCACCAACCCTTGGTTAGCAACCAAAAACCTTAACCACTGTGTAACCAGGACTCCCTTTGAAAGACAAGATACTTTAATTGCTCAGGCTATTTTCAGGAAGGAGTATCTTTTAATTATTTTTTAAGACAGAATGAAACTACTTTTAAGTTAACATAAAAAACCTTTATCAGAACAAATTAACTTGCATTAATTCCCAGAAATATTAGAACTACTGAATTTGTATTATTGCTTTTGTATCATTAACTCAATGAGAGCTAGAGTTCTTTGAAGGAATATTATAATTTCATTTAATAATACCATTTGGAGGTAGGAAAAACATCCATTTTCATAACGCTATCTTCTGCCCACTTCAAAGAATTTTTCAGAGAAGTAAATTTAGAATATTTTCATCTTTCTGAGGGACTGTTATTATAATCAAAATTAAAAATCTATCCTTTCTTCAATGCACTTTTCAAATGAATCAATTTATATCAAAGTTTCTCAGAGTAGCTACTGAAAGCCCAAATCATATGACAGGCACAAGAAGTCTTTTTTCTCAAAATGAGACAGAGTGTCCTCATGACGGTGCACAGAAAAAAAAAATCCCAAGCATAAAGCTCTGTCCAGATCAAAGACAAAATCCTCAGGGCAAAATTCCATCCAGTTTTATAAGTGACCCACTACAAAATTCATCCAAGTGGATACCATTTTTTGGTGAAAAGTACACATTCTCCACTCTGTGGAGCCAGCTCCAACTGGCTTATGATTTTCCTTTTTATTAGAATAAACAACGTAATATTCTTAAAACAGTACAATACAAAATAAGGCAACACATATACACACAAAACTAGCTACCACAATTCCAAACTGTTTCAGTCAGGTCAACCCATCCTAAAGTTTCATTGTTCCATATAATTTTCTTTGCTGAGCTCCTTTTATGTATTTTGCTACCATGTTGTTATTGTTTGAGTATTTTTGCTCAGCAGTTGTGCCTTTCCTCTATTTTGATGAAAATATTTATTATTTTTCATTGAGGTGACCCTGTGATATGTATCTCACAATTGTCTTCACTTCTTCACCATTTAGAAGTTCTGTAAATGCACTATTTCTTCTCTTTGATTTGTAGTTGTCCTCATTTACTAATTCATGTCTCTGTTTCCCAGTTTATAGTCATGTAAACTTATTTTACTTTACTCACTCACTGCCGTCAAGTCGAACCTGACTCATAGCCACCCCTCCTTGGGTTTCCAAGGTGGTATCACTACAGAAGTAGATTGCCCAACCTTCCTTCCAAGGAGGGGCTGGTGGGTTTGAACTGCCACCCTTCTGGTTAGCAGTCAAATGCCTGAGGCACTATGCTACCAGAACTCTTTATTTTACTTTAGATACATCTATAACTGAGATGATTTCTGGGTTATACTATCATGTGTCTTAATCATTGGTTGTTGTCTGCTGTTGTTGGTTCTCTGTCCAAAGGGCTCTCTTTAGCACCTCTTATAAGGTTGGTCTGTTTTTAACAAATTCCTTTAATTTCTGTTTATCTGCAAATGTCCCAATTTCACCATCATATTT
>NW_006922555.1:323919-325054 GCF_000298275.1 Orycteropus afer afer
TATTATGAAAACTGTTCCAACAAATCTTCGACAATTTGATGTGTGGTTTTATTTGTCTCTTCTTGTTTTGGAATTCCAATTACATGTACGATATTATTCTTGATGGCATCCCACGTGAATCATAAGCATTCTTCATTTTATTTTGATCTTTTTTCTGATTGATCTATTAACCAAGTAGTATTGAGGTATTTATCTTCAATCTCATTAATTCTGTCTTCTATTGATTTGATTCTACTTCTTTGTCCATTCAATGTGTTATCTATTTCTGAAATCTTAATGTTAACCTTCTGAATTTCTATTTGTTGTTTTTGTATCATTTCTAACTTTTCATTTATTTTGTCAATTTGTACTTGTATTGTTTTCCTAAATTGTTCTAGAGTGTTTTCTTTAAGTTTGTCATTGTTTTCCTTGATCAGTCTTAATCTATTAAACTCAAAAAACAAACTTACTGCCATCAAGTCAGATCCAACTCATAGCAACCCTTCCTTGGGTTTCCAAGGTGGTATCACCATGGAAGTAGATTGCGCAACCTTCCTTCCGAAGAGTGGCTGGTAGTTTTGAACCACCAGCCTTCTGGTTAGCAATCAAACGCCTTAGGCACTACTCCACCAGAGCTCCCTTAATCTGTTGTTGTTGTTGTTATGTGCCATCGAGTCGGACCCAACTCATAGTGACCCCTCCTTGAGTTTCTGAGGCAGTATCACTACGGAAGTAGATTACCCCATCTTCCTTCTGAGGAGTTGCTGGTGAGTTTGAACCTTATTGACAGTACCTAAATATATACTTTTGAATTCTTTATCATGGAGTTCCAATATGCTTCATCCTCAGGGATGTTTTCTAGGACTGTATCCTGGTCCCTTGTTTCTACTACTTTATCTTGCTTCTTTGTGTGGACTTAGATAGTCTGTTGTCTCTGAGACATTGCGATGTCATTGTATTTGTGTTTAATTGGTGTTTGTATGTTGAAGTGATTCACCCAAGATTTTTGATTTTCTTATTTTGTTTTGATAAATCTGTGTGAGCAGGGTACTTACTGTGTTCATCTATTTGCTAGTTGACAGCACTTAGGCACTCATCCCCTGTCTCCTGGTTGGTGTGATAGAGAATGAGAGTATGTGCACAGATTTCTGTTAGC
>NW_006922555.1:325473-327942 GCF_000298275.1 Orycteropus afer afer
AAAAGAAGAAAAGAAAAGGAAGGGAACCAGGGAAAGGGAAAAGAGAAAGAAACAGGGACAGGAAAAAGGAAAAATATAAAAAGGAAAGAAGGAGGAAGAATAAAAGAATAATTTAAGAACCATCAAAAACAAAGCTGGGGGGCTGGCAAAGGGCACCCAGGCTCTGTCAGGGCACACAGACTAGGACGGAATTCCAGTCCAGAAGGTGAGTGGAGGCAGGGGATAGCCACACCTCTCTTCACCAAGAGGGTGTAGGGTATAACAACAACAAGGGGAATATTGCAAATTTCTAGTCAGCCAGTGCAGTTGCCTGTGCTGTCCTTGACAAGTGGAGCCTATTCTTAGGTTTCTGCCCTGATCGGAACACCACTCGCAAATATTCACCACTCGGCAGTCCACAGCTCTGTTCGTATCCTTCTTCTCTGTTTTTCTTTTGAGTTTTCAACCACCAGTGGAGTTGTCCATGCAATCCTTGGCCAGCAGAGATGATTCTTGAACAGAATACCACTTATAAATATTCAAATTGGCCATGTTGTCAAAACGGCCAACAGTCTACAGCTCCATTTGTCACCTTATTCACGGTTTTCATTCATGTTCTTCCACTAGTTGGTATTTAATCCACTTCTGTATCCTTTCCTTCAAAGCTCAGTGTTTCAGGATTATCTTCTGTATCTGTTTAAATTGGTTTCTCATGTGTTTGTTGCAGAGGGTCTGTGTAGCTTGTCTACCTATTCTCCCATCTTGCTAAAGTCCCATCCTAAAATTTCTTGAGATCTCCCTGAAAATCAGTTCAATTTCCCTTGCACCCAGTCCAAGGAAATTATTCAAATAAAATTACCCAAAGCCTCCATTGACTCAAATCTTACTACTCTTCCTGAGCTTAGTTCAAAACCTCTTAAGCTTAGTATGGGGCAAATACTCAAATAAAATTACCTGAGGCCTCCGTCACATCAAACCTGGCATCCATTTTTTATTGATATTTTATTGCTACTGAGCTCATTCAATATCCTTTTAATCCAGTCCAAAGATAGTATTCAGATAACATAAATGGGATTTACTATTTTCCATGACTAAGAACACTTTCTCTGTTGAAATATAAAGAAAAAGAATGATTGAAAGTTAAAAACAGTTCAAAGTGAGAACAAGTCTGATTTCACAAGATGAAATCAAATGTTCCAAAATAATGTAGTGACAGAGGAATATTTATGAAGTAAAATCAAGGACATTCTTATTGGAAGTTGCAAGATTAGGGAAGTTGAAGGCAGGACAACTCAAATAAGGGCTTGCCAGTGAATGGTTAGAAACACAAATGTGGGCAATTTGGATTGGTTACTTTCAACACATGACTGGGGCAATCTGACAGGGTGGTCATAATTATTTTAAAACATTTTCATAAAGCTGCTGAGGGAATTTCTGATAAGGGTCTTCTGTCAAGACTCTCCCTGAGGAACATTCTTTCTATATCCTTAGTTTACCCACAGAGAAAAACATTTTCTTCGTTACATATTTTTTTAAGGGTTTGACAGTTGCATGGGATATTATTTGTTATGTACTTAAATTTGTCTAAGGATTTGAAATTGCAGTGGAAATCCTTTGTTATGTACCTAAGTCTTTCTAAAAGTTTAACTGTTGCAAGGGAAAATAAGCAAAAGCTAAGATGGAGTTGGAGCTCAGACCTGGGCTGATCATTTTTATATGAGTCAAATGCCTCAAATTTTGGAAATTTCACATATTTTCCTAACATCCCTTGACCCTTATTATATGAATGCTTTCTTCTGCAGGGTCTTGCAGTGATGACACATGACTCCTGAGGTAGCTGCTTACTTAGACAAGTCTTTACAACCCCTGACATTACTGTTAGTACTTGGGCATCATCTGACCTCTTCACCCCAATATGCCTTAGCATTCAGCTTCTGTGATCTTAGACAGGAGGTCTCAGAGGAGTAAGCCTACATTAGAGGAACAGCTTCACTGTGCAAAGGACTGGCTCAGGGTGAGAACTTAAGGACATTTGGGAAATGGAGAGCATCTAGGTACATAATTCTCTTCATACGCATTAAGTTGGTGTTTTGCATCATAATTTTGGCTATACATTTCATGAAACATTTTATTATGCCAATTATTATTACCACAACAATTAATGTCATTAATCCAGCTAGCAATACAAATCTAATCCAAGATCCAATACCTTTTGGTAACCAGCTGAAAAATATAAACCAAGAGGATTCAGATTTCAAATCTTCTATACATAACCAGATAATTTTTGATGAACTTTCTTGATATCTGTTCAACCTCATTGTTGTTGTTGTTGTTAAGTGCCGTCGAGTCGTTTCCGACTCATAGCGACCCCATGCACAGCAGAATGAAAGACTGCCCTATCCTGCACCAGTCCCACAATCCCTGCTACACTTGAGCCCATCATTGCAGCCACCGTGTCAATCCATCTCGTTGAAGGCCTCCCCCTCTTTC
>NW_006922555.1:329347-330442 GCF_000298275.1 Orycteropus afer afer
CCAATCTTCTGGTTAGCAGTCAAATGCCTTAGGCACTACACCACCAGAGCCCCCTTGTGGTAGTTAAATTTATATGTCTACTTGGCTGGGCCTGGTTGAGTGGCCTGGCAGCTGGTGGTAGTTATTCCCCATGATGAGACTGGCAATCAACTCCATGGTATGATCTACCACAAGCCGCTAAGTAGCTACCTTTGGAATATGGTCTGCTTCCTGTATATAAGGAGAAGCCTTGGGGATAGTCTCTAGCATATGACATGCTTGAACCCTGCATGTAGCCATGTCATTGTTCAGTAGCCTGCCATGCTCTGCCAACCTTGGGACTTCCAATGGACTTGAATTAATGGCCTGCCATGTGATTTGATAAAATTGGGACTGTGCCATTTTATTTGAAAACCTTGGGCTTGTTAGCCTCAGCAACCAGTAGCTACCTGAGTGAAGAGATGCCTCTAGCCTCAGTGGGCTGGGAGCAAGAGGCAAAGCTGAAGCCCTGGGTCAAGGGGCTTTCACATAGCCCCTAGAGCCTGGCACTTTTAACTCAGACTTATAGCCTACTGAACTGTAAGAGAATAAACTCCTGTCTGTTCAAGCCATCCCATTTGTGGTATATCTGTTGGAGTGGCACTAGGTAACCAGAACACCCCCGTTGTCATCTGACATGGGTAAAAGGATGGTAAAAGCATGCAATCCCATGTACCCGGATGTTAGAGGTAGCCAGGAGGGGGATTTCATAAGAAGTCAGCTTGTTAGCTGACAACTGCTGTGTTAAAGTGGATTTTAAAATGACAGACACTGCATGAGCAATGTGAACATCCAGGAAGTTTTCTAAAACTGTATCTGCGGCTGATTCCACTAGTTTGGACATGGCAGCAACTGCTCTGTGGCAAGCAGGGTAGTCCCTGGCTACTGAATCGAGTTGGAGGCTATAGTGGACAACTGGTTTTTGTTGTCCTCCATGTTTCTGAGTGAGGACACCTATGGCATTTCCAGATACTTCATTAACAAAAAGTGAAAAATCTAAATGGTAAAAATAAAACCAAACCAAACTCATGGCCATCAAATCGATTCTGACTCATAGCAACCCCCCCCCCCGGGTTT
>NW_006922555.1:330852-332144 GCF_000298275.1 Orycteropus afer afer
CAGGAATTTATTCTCTTACAGTTTAGGAGACTAGAAGTTCAAGTTCAAATTGCTGGCTCTAGGGACTGGATGAAAGCCCCTCAACCTTGGGTTTAGATCTGCCTCCTCTTCTAGGCCCACTGGAGCTGGTGGCTTTTTCTGACTCATGCAGTTTCTGGCTGCTGAGGTTGACAAACACAAGATCAACAGGTAAAATGGCACCATCTCAAGATCAGCAGTCAACATAACAGGTGAAGACTTGGCCAAATGCAGGGTCCATATGTGCCAAAAGCTAGAGACCTTTCTCAAAGCTTTTCCTTATATACTGGAAGCAGGCCACACCCCAAAGGCAACTACTTAGTTGCTCATAGCAGATTCTGCCATGGAGGTGATTAAAGTTTCATCATGGGGAATAATTGCATCTAGCTGCCAAGCATTCAAAACCATGGCCCAGCCAAGTTGACACCAGACCTTACCTACCACAGCTAGGATAGTTTATTTCCTTTGGGGGTCAATAGTGATACCCTTTGTTGAGATTATATATCCTACATATTTAACACTTTCTCTTTAGAGCCTTTGTGCTCAGTCTCAGCCATATGTTTTAACAAGAGAATTCTCTTTTTGAGACAACCTTGTTGAGACTTAGATCATCCTAGTAAATCATCAACATATTGTGATAAAGTAGATCCATGGGAAAATTGTAAAAGTTGTAAGTCTGCATGTAAAACTCTGATAAAAATAAGTGGGGGACTTGATGATGCCTTGAAGAATCACAGTGCAAGTGTATTGACACTCCCCTCCCAAGTGAAAGCAAACAAGTATTCTTTATTGTGCTGTACAAGAATACTAAAAAACACACTGCAAAAATCAACCACTGTAAATTGAGAGACTTCAGAGGTATAATATAAATGAGTAAATGTGGATTAGGAAACACAAAAATGTAGGAACCACGATCCAGTTAATGGCATATAGATCCTGTACAAATCTCCAGCCACAATTATTTGGCTTCTTAACAGAGGAAACAGGAGGGTTACAGGGGCTAGTGCAGGGAAAAATTAAACCTTTAGCAAGAAAATCTTGAAATACTGGAATAACTCCTTCTTTTGCCTGTTGTTTCAAAGAGTACTGGGAGATTTTAGGTAAAGATTTAGAGGTATCTACTTGATTTCTTCTCTTACCCAGTCTTTCTCAAGGAGGGTGTTGCTCAGTTTCCATGTGTTTACTCTTTTCCAGTTGATCTTCCTATTGTTGATTTCTAATTTGATAGCATTATGATCTGAGAAGATGCTTTGCAGTATTTGGATGTTTTGAAT
>NW_006922555.1:333545-334066 GCF_000298275.1 Orycteropus afer afer
TTGGTCTGTCTCTCAATCTTTTGAAGATACCTAAAGATAACTCTTTTGAATTCCTTATCAGAGAGTTCCAATGCTGTTTCTTCCTCAGGGATGTGTTCTGGTTCTGTATCCTGCTCCTTTGTTTCTACCACTTTATCCTGCTTCTTTGTGTGGACTATGATGGTCTGTTTATTCCGAGGCATCATGGCATTGTTGTATTTAGATCTCTGCTAACTGTTTGTGAAGAGCAGCCAAGGGTGATTCAGGCTCTCCTTGGTGGTTTTTTTATCATTGGCCCATTGGTGAATAATGAGGTAGTGGCTCTCTCTCAGTAAGTGAAGTTGCAGGAGGTGTGGGTGTAACTGTGTCT
Organism: Orycteropus afer afer; assembly: GCF_000298275.1. Classification (NCBI taxonomy): domain Eukaryota; kingdom Metazoa; phylum Chordata; class Mammalia; order Tubulidentata; family Orycteropodidae; genus Orycteropus; species Orycteropus afer. The sequence continues at coordinate 333,895 of NW_006922555.1, forward strand.
TATCAGGACTGTTGTTGTCTCCCACTCAGTAAGACACAAATTATAATTGAATAACCATCCAAAAACTAAAAGCCCATGGACAAAAAACACACCATGTAATCACACAGGAACAGTAACCAAAAAAGAAAAAAGGGAAAAAAAAGAAGAAAAACAAGAACACCTGCAATATCTG
>NW_006922555.1:335607-341150 GCF_000298275.1 Orycteropus afer afer
TCGCTCAGTAAGTGAAGTTGCAGGAGGTGTGGGTGTAATTGTGTCTTATGGTGACTGTTGTTGTCTCCTACTCAGTTAGACACAAATTACAATTGAATAACCATAAAAAATTTAAAAACCCATGGACAAAAACACACCATGTAATCACACAGGAAGAGTAACCAAAAAAAGAAAAAAGGGAAAAAAAGAAGAAAAAAAAAAGAAACCTGGAATATCTGGGGATAGTGCTTTAAGAAAAAAAGTAGGGAAGGAGAATATTAAATGAAGAAAAATATGAGAAAATTGCAAAAAGAAAAAGAAGGAACAGATTTAAGCATGAGAAAAAAAGTGGGGAAAGAAAAAAAACTTAAATTAAAAAAATAAAAATTTCTACCAGGCACAGGGAAAAGAAAAAATGCTCAAAACTAGGGCCTGGTAGGGAAAGATTAAGAATAATAATATAAAGGACAAAAAATATTAATAATATTAGTTGTTTTAAAACAGACAAATACAAGCAAACTAATCACCAGAAAAAAGAAAGTGAAAAAGAAAAAATTAAAAATAAAAGAGCAAAAAAATCAGTGGAGGACAGGGCAAGGCACCCAGGCTCCGTCTAAGCACACAGACTGTGATGGAGTTCTTGTATTCCCAGAATGTAGGTGGGAGTGGGGGATGTCCACACCTCCTTTCACCAAGCGGGTGTGGGGTATAAGATTCACAAGAAGAATGTTGTACCTTTTCAGTCTTGCAGGTCCTGGGTGTCCTTGGGGTTGCTGGAATGCAGAACGTGTTCTTAAGCCCTGGGAATCTGTGAGAGGACTGTCTCTTTAAATATCCAAAACAGTCAAGCCACTTTTTAAACCTTCAAAATGGCGGTGTCCTCCAGACCGGCAAAAGTCCACAGTTCAGCCCACCTTTCTCTTCACCTTCTCTGTTTGTTCCCCAGCCACCATGCACAGTCCTCCGTGCAGTTCCTGGCTAGCAAGGTGATTTTTGGGTTAATTCTTAGGTCCTACCACCACTTGGGAATGTCCAAGCTGTCTGTGCCATCAGGATCACTCAGGATCGCTGCCAGAACGCAGCTCCGTATGTCTCCTTTTTCAGTATTTTCACGCAAATTCTTCTGCTAGTTGAGGTTTAGTCCACTTCTATATCCTTCCCTTCAAGGCTCAGGGGCCCAAGATTATCTTCTGTGTCTGTGTTAATTGGTTTCCCTTTTCTTTGTTAAAGAGGGTCTGTGCAGTCTTTCTGCCTAGTCTGCCATCTTGCCGGGAATCTAGAGGTATCTACTTGAATTACAATAGGGTCTGCTGACAGCACCAGGCCAACATCTTTGGAAGTTGTAAACCTGCACAATTTTTGAGCCTAAATAGAGAGAGTCTAAAAGAGTGAAAGGAGCAGAAGAGCTTCTTTCCTGTAGGGACAAAGTAAGTGGTTATAGGTAACAAAAAACCTTCTCCTGTATTGTTGTTGCTGTTGTTAGATGCCAGCAAGTCAGCTGCAATTCACAGCAACCCTATGTACAATAAAACAAAACATTGTCCAGTCCTCTGCCATCCTCACAATACTTGCTGTGCTTGAGCCCATCATTGCAGCCACTCTGTCAGTCCATCTCATTGAGGCTTTTCTCTTTTATCACTGACTCTCTACTTTACCAAGCATGATATCCTTCTCCAGGGTATGGTCCCTTCTGAGATCATGCCCAAAGTAAATGAAACAAAGTTGATCCATTCTCTCTTCTAAGGAGCATTTTGGCTGCACTTCTTCCAGGACAGATTTGTTCATTCTTCTGGCAGTCCATGGTATTTTCAGTATTCATTGCTAACATCACAATTCAAAAGGCATCAATTCTCCTTTGGTCTTCCTTACTCATTGTCCAGATTTCACATGCATATGAGGCTATTGAAAACACCATTTCTCAGTTTAGGCTCACCTTAGTCTTCAAAGTGACAACTTTGTTTCTTAACACTTTAAAGAGGTCATTTTCAGGAGTTACCCAGTACAATATGATGTCTGATTTCTTGATTGCTCCTTCCATGGAGGTTGATTGTGGATCCAAGTAAAATTACATCCTTGACAGCTTCAATCTTTTCTCCATTTATCATGATGTTGTTAACTGGTCCAGTTGTGAGGACTTTTGTTTTCTTTATGTTGAGTTGTAATCCGTATTGAAGACTGTAGTCTTTTATCATCATCAGTAAGTGCTTTAAGTCATCTTCACTTTCAGCAAGCAAGGATGTGTCATTTGCATATCACAAGTGGTTAATGAGACTTCCTCCAATCCTGATGCCACATTCTTCTTCATGTAGTCCAGATCTCAGATTATTTGCTCAACACAGAAATTGAATAAGTGTGGTGAAAGGATACTATCTTGAGATACACCCATTCTGATTTTAAACCATGCAGTTTCCCCTTGTTCTGTTCAAACAACAGCCTCTAGGTCTATGTACAGTTTCCCCATGAGCATAATTAAGTGGTTTGGAATTCCCATTCTTTGCAATGTTATCCATTATTTGTAACAATCCACACAATCAAATGCCTTTGCATAGTCAAAAACACAGATATACATCTTTTGTGTGTTCTCTGTTTACAGCTAAGATCCATTTGACATCCTTCTTTCCATGTCCTTTTCTGAATCCAGCTTGAATTTCTGGCAGTTCCCTGTCAATATACTACTGCAACCATTTTTGAATTATCTTCAGCAAATTGTGTGTGTGTGTGTGCGTGTGTGTGTGTGTGATTTTAATGATGTTGTTCAATAATTTCCACATTCTGTTGGGTCACCTTTCTTTGGAATGGGCACAGATATCAATCCCTTCTAGTCTCTTGGCCAGGTAGCTGTCTTCAAAATTTCTTGGCTAAGACTAAGACAAACTGGAAAGAATGGCCCAACCACTTCTGAAAAAGTTGGCCACCGAAAACCTTACTAATAGCAGTGAAACATTGTCTGAGATATTACTGGTAAACTTCTCCTGTGAGGTTCCCTCAATTTTGTGGTTACTGTCAGGGAGTTCTAATAATATTTCCCCCTTTTCATTAAATTGTATATGAAAATTCCATTTAGCTAATAAATCTATTCTTATTACATTAACTGAGGTGTCATGATTAAGTAGAAAGTGATATAGATCCTCCATAGGACTGAAAGATATGAGAATGGGCTTACAGTGGGTTATAGTTTGTTCTTGATTAATAGAGGTTTGGGTACTCCATGGAAAAGGCTTCTGTAAACATGTAGGTTGATAGCAGACAGCGTGGCACCAATATTAATTAAAATTTTACCAAGTCGCCCATTAACTTGAATAATTGTTTCTCCTTGAGGATTTAAAGCCAACACAAGAGAACCCTTGGTCTCTTTATTCTTATTTAGATTGTGTTTTCTATAATGATCGGTTGCCATTTTATTATTTAACTTTATACAGTCCTTCATAAAATGTCCAGATTTTTTTTACATTAAAACAAGTAGAAGGTTTAGTGCCTCCAAATGACTTAAATTTCTTTTGATTAAGAGACTGTAGTTGCTGTTATTGTATAGCCATCAATTTATTAGTCTTGGAAGTTTGTTTAGTTTCTAAGGTTTGAGCAAGTTCATGAGGTAAACCAGTCAGCTCAGCAATTGAGTCAGCCTTCCCATCCATCGAGTGCCTTTTTTATTAAAGTTAAAAGTTCAGGGTTAAGGCTGGACACAAAGGCTGCATTAAAAGGTCCTGATGCCTCTGAGGTAAAACGGTTAATCCCAGAGGGTTTTGTAATTCTCTGAAGAAGACAATTTTGGCAATATAAAAACTTTCATCTTCATTCTTTATGCAAGAGTAGATTTTTGTCCAGTTTATTATAGAGACGAAGGCTGTAAAGGGAGTCAAGTAAACCCTTCCCTTTTTTCTGGGCTTCTTGGAGCAAGTCATGACCTGTCTTATTTGTATCTATAGCTAGACTAAGTTAAGGATCTTTGCAATCAACAATCAAACCATAAGTGAGGATCCCTAGTTGGGCAATCCTACTTCCGTAGTGATACTGCCTCGGAAACCCAAGGAGGGGTCGCTATGAGTCGGGGCCGACTCGATGGCAAACAACAACAACAGGGCTTATTAACATGTGAATCAATTGATATAAATCAGATAAACCTGATTGGTAAGCTTCATTGAGAATTTTAAATTCTTTAGTAAATTTTTAGAGGTCTTTTCATACATCTGGAAAATTCTTAACAATGCTATATAATTCGGTATGGGTCCAAGGAACAAAGGATATGCTTGACTCTTTGGGAGTTTCCCTAATACCAACTCCAGGGGTGTTTTTTTCTTCCTGAGTAGACTCCTTAGGGAGGAAAGGAAGCTCTTAGAGGGTATTAATAGAGGGGTAACAAGGTAAAGACAGATACAGGGAGGATACAGACGGTTGAGGAGCAGAGGGAACAGGGTAGGCACCTGGCATTCTAAATTCTTTTGTGTGTTAGTCTACTTAGAAATAGTACATTGCATGGAAGCTAGTCTGCTTTCTTGATGTCTTTTAGAGGTGTCCGTGTACCAATCAAAACAGGCATACCATTGTATTTTCTGAATTCAGGAGTCTTTCTTTTCAATTGACCGAACAGAAAAACCAGTTTGTCTGGGTCAAAAGAAACTCGACCAGGCTACTGATGTTCTAAATGATCCTTAGTAAAGTCATGCCAGGGCTCCAGAAAGTTAGGTATGGGGGCTGGAACCCTTGGTCGTATGAATGGTCAGTGTGCCCAAAGGCAGTCCTGCCAGGTCTTTATACTGGCATTTGCCATCTTACTAAAACAGTGAATTGTACGTGCTACACAGCCTGATATTAATGACGTTGTTTGATAGTTCCTTCATTCTGTTAGATCACCTTTCTTTGGAATGGGTACAAATATGGATCTCTTCTAGTAGGTTGGTCAGGTAGCTGTCTTCCCATTTCTTGGCATAAATGAGTGTGTACCTCCAGCAAATGAGGTAGAATGAGGGATATCATTCCTGATGTCAGCTGGATCTTGGCTGAAAGCAAAGAACACCAGAAAGAAGTTTACTGTGTTATTGATTGTGCAAAGGCCTTCAGCTCTATGGGTCATAACAAATAAGGATAACATTGCAAAGAATGGGAATTTCAGAACACTTGTGCTCATGAGGAACCTTTACATAGACAAAGAGGCAGTTGTTCAAACAGAATAGGATTATAGTGCATGGTTTAAAATCAGGAAAGGTGCGTGTCACCATTGTATCCTTTCAGCATACGCATTCAATCTGTATGCTTAGCAAATAATCTTAGAAACTGGATCATATAAAGAAAAACACAACATCAGGACTGGGGAAAGATTAACAACCAGCAATATGCAGATGACACAGCATTGCTTGCTGAAAGTGAAGAAGACTTGAAGGAGTTATGATGAAGATCAGAGACTACAGTCTTCAATATGGAATCTACCTCAATATAAAGAAAGCAAAAATTCTCACGACTGGATGAATAAGCAACATCATGATAAACAGAGAAAAGATTGAAGTTGTCAGGAATTTCATTTTGTTTGCATCCACGATCAACACCCATGGAAGTAGCAGTCAAGAAAT
>NW_006922555.1:341425-341998 GCF_000298275.1 Orycteropus afer afer
CTTGGAGATTCCCGAGTGGTGGTAGGACCTAAGAATTAACCTAAAAATCAGCTGTGCTAGCCAGAGACTGCATGGAGGACTGCTCTGGTGGCAGTGGAATAAAAGGGAAAAGCAGCGGTGAAAAGGAAGAGGGGCTGAGCTGTGAACTTTTGCCTGTCCAGAGGACACTGCCATTTTACATGTTTACAAGATGCTTGACCATTTTGGATATTTGAAGAGACAGCGCTCTACCAGATTCCAGGGGATTAAGAACAGGTTCTGCTTGCCAGTAACCCCAAGGACAATCCGGACCTGCATGACTGAAAAGGTATGACATTCCTCTTGTTACTCTTATACCCCACACCCACTTGGTGAACAGAGTTGTGGCCATCCCCCACTCCCACCCACCTTCTGGACCTGCAGGAACTCCATCCCAGTCTGTGTGTTTGGACAGAGCCTCGGTGCCCTGCCTTGTCCTCCACCGATCTTTTATTTTTATTTATTTATTTTTCTCTCTTTTTTCTGGTGTTTAGTTTGCTTGTATTTGTCTCTTTAAAAACTACTATTATTAATAATACTTTTGTTCTTTTTACT
>NW_006922555.1:343959-345116 GCF_000298275.1 Orycteropus afer afer
AGCAAATAACAACCGACCATACACAAGATCACATAATCCAGAAACCACATCTATGGACATATCCAAAGTAAAATGAGCTTACAAGACTGTAAACAGGGAACCAGAGACATCAATTGGCAAGTGAGGACAACTACAAACAAAAAGATGGAAAAGACTGTGTAGTTACAGAACTTCTAAATGTTGAGAAATTTAAGAGAGTTGCAAAATAGAATGGACTGTTCTAAACTCAGGGAGAAAATTATAATTATAGGGTAATCTCAAAGAAAAATGATAGATCTTCATATCACAATAAAAAAGAGGACAAGCACAAATACTCAGCAAATACTAAAACAACAGCAACAAAGGAAATGGTAACACGATTCATAAACAATGAGCTCAGCACAGAAAATAATATGGAACAAAGAAACCAAGGACACCATGAAAAAACACATACCAAAATGACAACAACCAATTCATACTTGTCAATAATTACACTGAATATTAATGGACTAAAGGCACCACTCAAGAGACAGAGAGTTGCAGATTGGATAAGAAAACACAACCTATCAATATGCTGCCTACAAGAGACACACCTTAGAGATAAAGACAAAAATAGACTAAAAATCAAAGGTTGGAAAAAGATATATCAAACAAATTTGCTGATGGCTGGTACATGCTTTCCCAGAGAGGTCCCCTTTTTTTCTCTTTTGGAAAGACCATCAGTCACCTAACTCTCTTACTTAGCAGAAGGATCAGAGCATAATTTAGTTTGCCCTTCCTAGAGCTCCTGTTCTCAACAGAAAATGGAAAAACCTTTCTAGTAGGTTTCTACACCAGGGCACTGGTAGCATTTGCAGAGACACATAACTGTCTCCTTTACTCTCAGTAGCTTCTCTCCACTCCTCCATTCCAGCAGAGGTTGCACTTCCCCTCTGCATCTTCTTTCAATTCCCAGACAAGGTATGAGATCAGCCCTGTTCTTTATTATTTGCAGTGAAGCAAAAGAAATGCAGATAACATGTTCTTCAGGTCCTAAAGTCAGAGTAACCTCATTTAAAATCTTAATTTCTTCTCAAAAACTACTGTACAGCCACAGTATTGGTACTGGTATAATGACAGACACATAGACAGACCAATGGAATAGAATTGAGAACCCAGAAATAGATCCATCGACCTAT
>NW_006922555.1:346487-348343 GCF_000298275.1 Orycteropus afer afer
TTTTTTTTTTAATCAGGAATGGGTGTTGGATTTTGTCAAATACCTTTTCTTCATCGATTGATATGACTATGTGGTTCTTTCCCTTTTTTTATTTATACGATGGATGATGTAGGTTGTTTTTCTAATGTCAAACCATCCTTGCATAAGTGATATGAACCTCATTTGGTCATAATGTAATATCAAAAAATATTACATTATGACCAAATGAGGTTTATGAATAGACACTTCCCCAAAGAGTATATTCAAGCACCTAACAAACACATGAATAAATGTTCATGATCATTAGCCATTGTTGTTGTTAGGTGCCATCAAGTCTGCTCTGACTCATAGCGACCATATGTACAACAGAATGAAACAATGCCTTATCCTGTGCCAACCTCACAATCCTTGCTATACCCAAGCCCATCATTGCAGCTACTGTGTCAATCCATCTATTGAGGGCCCTTCCCTTTTTCATTGACCCTCTACTTTACCGAGCATGATATCCTTCTCCAGGAAATGGTCCCTTCTGAAAACATGACCAAAGTAGGTAAGATGAAATCTGGCAATTCTCTCTTCCAAGGAACATTCCAGCTGCACTTCTTCCAGGACACATTTGTTCATTCTTCTGGCAGGCCATGGTATTTTCAGTATTCATCATCAACACCACAACTCAAAAGCATCAACTCTTCTTCAGTCTTCTTTATTTATTGTCCAGCTCTCACATGCATATGAGGGGATTGAAAATACCATGGCTTGGGTGAAGCACACCTTAGTCTACAAAGACACATCTTCCCTTCTCAGCACTTTTGCAGCAGATTTGTCCAGTGCAATACAGCATCTGATGTATTGACTTCTGCTTCCATTGGTGTTGATTATGGAATGAAGTAATGTAAAATCTTTGTCAACTTCAATCTTTCCTCCATTTATTGTGATGATGCTTATTGGCCCAGTTGAGAGGATTTTTGTTTCCTTTATGTTGACATGTAATCCATACTGCAGACTGTAGTCTTTAATCTTCATCAGTAATGCTTCAAGTCATATAATTTTCAGCAAGCAAAGTTGTGTCATCTGTATATAACCAGTAGTTGTTAATGAGTCTTCCTCCAATTCTCATGTCATGCCCTTCTTCATATACTCCAGTTTCTCTGATTATTTGCTCAGCACACAGATTGAATAAGTATGGTAAAAGGATAAAACCATGATGCACACCTTTCCTGATTTTAAACCATGCAGTATCCCCTTGTTCTGTTTGAGCAATGGCCTCCTGATCTATGTACAGGTTCCTCATGACCACAATTAAGTGTTCTGTAATTCCAATTCTTCTCAATGTTATCCATAATTTGTTATGATACAAATAATTGAATGCTTTTACATAGTCAATAAAACACAAGTAAACATCTTTCTGGTATTCTCTGCTTTGAACCAAGATCCATTTGACATCAGCAATGATATCCTTCATTTCATGTACTCTTCTGAATCCAGCTTGCATTTCTGGAAGCTCTGTCAATATACTGCTGCAACCATTTTTGGATTATCTTCAGGAAGATTTTACTCACATGTGATGTTAATGATATTGTTCAAGAATTTCCACATTCTGTGGGATCACCTTTTTTGGGAATGGGTACAAATATGGATCTCTTCCAGTCAATTGGCCAGGTAGCTGTCTTCCAAATTTCTTAGCATAGACAAATGAGTACCTCCAGCAAAGCATCTGTGTACCAAAAATAACTGTTTGATGTTTGTTGAGACATCTCACTAGGTATTCTGTCACTTTCTGGAGCCTTGTTTTTTGCCAATTCCTTCAGTGCAGTTTCTACTTCTTCCTTCAGTACCATTGGTTCTTGATCATATGCCACCTCCTGAAATGGACAAAC
>NW_006922555.1:349263-350501 GCF_000298275.1 Orycteropus afer afer
GGGTGTGGCCTGCTTTCAGTATATTTATGGACATCCTGGGAAAAGAGACACTCTTCTGTGGATCAGGATTCTGTTGTGCTGCCTACAACTGTCCATGAGTGAACAGTCCAATCAGCCTGGAGATCTTGGATTCATCATTTTGTTGGAGTCAACAGCCAGTATACTGCCTGACAACCTTGATCACCTTGGGCCCTGCAGCTGCGTGAGTTGGGAAAAGCCTCCAGCTTGACGTTTGATCCAAGAACTTTAGACTTGCCAACTTCTTTAAGTGTGTGAGCCATTTTCCTAAGATAAATTTTTCTTTCTCTCTAGATATAAGATTTACTGGTTTTGTTTCTCTAGAGAACCCAGTCTAACACTTTTGGTACCGGGAGTGGTTCTAGAGAGACAAAATCATAAGAATGGGCTTCCTAAGTTGGTTGTCCAATTTGATTAATCAAAAAGACAGTAGTGATCCTGCCTCTGTTAGTAAAGAGGGCCCTGATCATCCCTGGCGTGAGATGGCAACACTAATATGCAAAATAGCACCACCAATAGATCAAGTACTTGTGAAAAGTGAGGCTCTGGGTGATCACATATTTAATACCTTTCTGCAATTTTGTCAGCATAAGGAGTATAAGAAAGTTGGTTGGTTGGTCCTACTTGTGCTAGACAAAGTGGTGAAAGAGTGAGATGACCTGAGGGCTGCTGAGGCATGGCTTAAGCACCGCATAAAAGACCTCAATGTTTCCAGCTGTGCTCTGAAAGAAAACCTTATTTCTTTCTACTGGTTTTGTTTCTCTAGAGAACCCAGTCTAACACAAAAGGTATTTGCAATGAATAAGTCATTGGTCTTACAAAATTCTATCATGTGATCTCCAGCATTATTTCTATCACCAAAGCCATATTTTCTAACTACTAGTGATTCTTCTATGTTTCCAACTTTTACATTTCAATCACCAGTGATAATCAACACATCTTCATTGCATATTTGGTCAATTTCAGACTGCAGAAGTTGGTAAAAAATCTTCAATTTCCTTGTCTTTGGCTCTGGTGGTTGGTGTGTAAATTTGAATATAGTAGTATTAACGGATCTTCCTTGTAGGCATATGGATATTGTTCTATCACTGACAGCATTGTACTTCGGACACATCTTGAAACATCCTTTGTGATGAAGAATGCCACGCCATTCCTCCTCAAATTGTCATTCCTAGTGTTCTGGTTACCTAGTACCACTCTGACAAGAATATACCACAAAT
>NW_006922555.1:351859-360104 GCF_000298275.1 Orycteropus afer afer
GGGGGGTAAAGTCTTCTGATGAACAGAAGTTTTAAATATTTATAAAGTCCTATTAACTTATTTTGTCTTTTGCTGTTTGTGCTCTTGATATTACATTAGATAGTCCATTGTTAAAAGAGGGCCCAATAGTGTTGCCCCTGTGTTTTCTTCTAAGTAGTTTATGATTTTAATTTTCACATTTAGATCCTTAATCCATTTGAATTTATACTTGCATATAGTGTGAGGCATGGATTCTGTTTCATTTCTCTGCATGTGGAAATCTAGTTTTGCCAACACCATTTATTGAAGAACTCTTCTTTTCCCATCGAATGAACATAGCACCCTTTTCAAAAATCAGTTGGCCATAGATTTGTGGGTTTATTTCTGGACTCTCAAGTCCTTTCCAATGGCCTGTATGTCTATTGTTATATCAGTGTCAGGCTGTTTTGAGCACTGTAGCTGTATAGCATGTTTTGAAATCAGGAAGTCTTAGTCTTTGTACTTTCTTCTTCTCTTTCAACACTGTTTAACTATTTGGGATCTTTTGTTATTCCATATAAAACTGAAGACTTGTTTTTCCATTTCTATAAAGAAGATTGTTGAAAATTTTATCACAATTGCATTACCATATAGATTTCTTTGGATAGTACTGACATCCGAATAATATTAAATTTTCCAAGCCATGAACACCTTTATATTTATTTGTCTTCTTTAATATCTTTCAGATATTTATTTATGCATGCAAATCAAAATCACAACAAGATACAATTTCAATCCCACTAGGTTGGCTAAGATTTACCAAAAAACAAAAAACAAAAAAAAGGAAATAACAAATATCGGCATGGGTATAAGGAAATTGGAAACTTATCCATTGTTAGTGGGAAGTGGGAATGCAAAATTCTATGCTCGTTGTGGAAAACAACATAGCAGTTGCTAAAAAAATTTAAAAAAAAAAGAACTACCATTAAAAAAATTAAAAACCACTGCCATCGAGTTCAGTATGACTCATAGTGACCCCATAGTACAGAGTAGAACGGCCCCATAGGATTTCTAAAGCTGTAAATCTTTATGGAAGGAGACTGCCTCATCTTTGTTCCACAGACCAGCTGTGGGTTTGAACTGCCAACCTTTTGGTTAGCAGCCAAATGCTTTAACCACAGTGCCACCAGAGCTGCTTGGCAGAACTACCATATGAGTGAGCAATTCCACTCCTAGATATCTAGGTATATAACCCCAAAGACTTGAAAGCAATGACTCAGATACTTGTACACCAATGTTCATTGCAGCACTATTCACAATGGTCAAAATATGGAAACAATCTAAATGCCCATCAACAGATGAATGGATAAACAAAATGTAGCACATATATGCAATGGCAGAATACTCAGCCAGTAGGAGAAATGAAGTCTTAATACATGTTATGATATGGATGGAGCTTCAAGACATTATGTTGAATGAAGTAAATCAACCACAAAAGAACAAACATTTCATAATTTCACTTATATAAAAAGACAAAAACAGGTAAATGTATAGAGACCAAAGTTTATTAGTGTTTACCGGGGCAAGAGGAAGGAAGAAAGGAGTTATTGCTTATGTAGTACTAAGTTTTGGTTTACAGTGATAGAAAAATTTCATTGATTAAGGATAGGGTTTCACACCCAATTGTTCTAAGTGCTTACAATAAGTTGTTGTTGTTGTTGGGAATCACCAAGCTCATCCTAACTCATATCAAGCCCCACATACAATAGAAGGAAACAATGCTCAGTCCTGTGCCATCCTCACAATCCTTGCTATGTGTGAGCCCATTGCTGCAATCACTGTCAATCCATCTCATTGAGGGTCTTTCTCTTTTTTGATGACCCCCTACTTTGTTGTTGTTGTTGTTAGGTGCAGTCAAGTTAGCTCCAACTCATAGAGACCCTGTGTACAGAATGAAACACTGCCTGGTCATATGTTAGCCTCACAATCCTTGCTATCCCTGAGCCCATCATTGCAGCCAATGTATCAATCCATCTAGTTGAGGGTCTTCCCCTTTTTCACTGACCCTCCACTTTACCAAGAATGATATACTTCTACAGGGAATGGTCCCTCTGACAACATGACCAAAGTCTCACTCAAAACTCTCATTGTCATCAAGTCAAATCCAATGCATAGTGACCTCTCCTTAGGTTTCACAGGTGGTATGACTATGGAAGTAGGTTGCCCAATCTTCCTTCCGAGGAGTGGCCTTCTGGTTAGCAGTCAAACGCCTTAGGCACTACGCTACCAGAGCTCCTATGACCAAAGTAGTTCAGATGAAGTCTGGCCATTCTTGCTTCAAAGGAGCATGCTGGCTGCACTTCTTCCAGGACAGATTTGCTCATTCTTCTGGCAGTCCACCATACTTTCAGCAGTATTCACCAACACCACAACTCAAAAGCATCAACTCTTTTTTGGTCTTCCTTATTGATTGTCCAGCTTTTACATGCATATGAGGCTATTGAAAATACCATGGTTTGTGTTAGGCACACCTTACTCTTCAAAGAGACATCTTTGTCAGCACTTTAAAGAGGTCTTTTGCAGGAGATTTGCTCAGTGCAATACGATGTCTGATTTATTGACTGCCACTTCCATTGGTGTATCCAAATAATATGAAATTTTTGACAAATTTAATCTTTTCTCCATTTATTGTGATGTTGCTTATTGGTTCCAAGTGCAAGGATTTTCATTTTCTTTGTGTTGAGGTATAATCCATACTGCCGACTGTGGTCTTTAATCTTCATCAGTAAGTGCTTCAACTCGTTTTCACTTTTAGCAAGCAAAGTTGTGTTGCTTGCATATCGCAGGTTGTTATGAGTCTTCCTCCAATCCTGATGCCATATTTTTATTCATATAGTCCAGCTTCACGGACTATTTGCTCAGCAAACAGATTGAATGAGTATGATTAAAGGATACAACCCTGACACACTCTTTTCCTGATTTTAAGCCATGCAGACCTTGGTTTAATAGAACCCTTGTTCTGTTCAAACAACGGCCTTCTGGTCTATGTGCAGGTTCCTCATAAGCACAATTAAGTGTTCTAGAATTCCCATTCTTTGTAATGTTATCCATAATTTGTTATGATCCATAGAATTTAATGCCTTTGCCTAGTCAATAAAACACAAATAAACATTTTTCTGGTATTCTTTGCTTTCAGCCAACATCCATCTGACATCAGCAATGATATCTCTCATTCCATGTCCTCTTCTGAAGTCAGCTTGCATTTCTGAAAGTTCCATTTCAATATACTGCTGCAACCATTTTTGAATTGTCTTCAGCAAAATTTTACTTGTGTATGACAGTAATGATGTTGTTCAATAATTTCCACATTCTGTTGGATCATCTTTCTTTGGAGTGAGTACAAATATGGATCTCTTCCAGTCAGTTGGCCAGGTAGCTGTCTTCCAAATTTCTTGGCATAGACTAGTAAGTACCTCCAGTGCATCATTCGTTTGTTGAAATATTTGTCAATTCCTGGAGCCTTTTCACCAATTCTTTCAGTGAAGCTTTGACTTCTTCCTTCAATACCATTGGTTCCTGATGATATTCTACCTAATGAAATAGAGGATCATCAACCAATTCTTTTTTGTATAGTGACTGTATGTATTCCTTCCATCTTCTTTTGATGCTCCCTGTATCATTCAGTATTTTGCCCATAGAATCATTCAACATTGCATCTTGAGGTTTGAATTTTTTCTTCCATTCTTTCAGCTTGAGAAATGCTGAGCATGTTCTTCCCTTTTGGTTTTCTAACTCCACATCTTTGCACATTTACCCAAACAATAAACAGATGTATAAGGTGAATAATGTTTAGCTTTTACATGCATATGAAGCGATTGAAAATACTATGGCTTGGGTCCTGCAAACCTTAGTCCTCAAAGTGACATCATTGCTTTTTAACACTTTAAAGAGGTCTTTTGCATCAGATTTTCCAAATGCAATATGTCCTTTGATTTCTTGACTGCTGCTTCAATGAGCATTGATTGTAGATATAAGTAAATTAAATCCTTTGCAGCTTCAATATTTTCTCCACTTATCATGATATTGCTGAGGATTTTTTGCTTTCTTCATGTTCAAGATTAATCCATACTAAATGCATATAGCAACTCTATGCACAACAGAATGAAACACTACCTGATCCTGTGCTAGCCTCATAATCCTTGCTATACCTGAGCCCATTGTTGCAGCCACCATGTTAACAATCTTATTTAGGGCTTTCCCCCTTTTCACTTACCATCCACATTTGTTGTTGTTGTTGTTATGTGCCATCAAGTCGGACCTGACTCATAGCAACCCCTCCTTGGGTTTCCGAGGCAGTATCACTACAAAAGTTGATTGCCCAACCTTCCTTCTGATTACCAAGCATGATGTCTTTCTACAGGAAATGGTCCCTTCTGATAACATGACCAAAGTAGGTCAGATGAAGTCTGGCAAGTCTCACTTCCAAGGAGCATTCTGGCTGCACTTCTTCCAGGACAGATTTGTTCATTCTTCTGGCAATCCATGGTACTTTCAGTATTCTTCACCAACAACACAACTCAAAAGCATCAATTTTTCTTTGGTCTTCCTTATTCATTGTCCAGCTTTCCCATGCATATGAGGTGATTGAAAATATCATAGCTTGAGTTAGGCGCACTTTAGTCTTTTAAGGGACATCTTTGCTTCTCAGCATTTTAAAGAGGTCTTTTGCAGCAGATTTGCCCAGTGCAATACATCATCTGATTTCTTAACTGCTGCTTCCATTGATGTTGATTGTGGAATGAAGTAATATGAAATCTTTGACAACTTCAATCTTTTATCCATTTATCATGATGCTGCTTATTGGTCCAGATGTGAGAATTTTCATTTTCATTATGTTGAGATGTAATCCATACCACAAACTGTAGTCTTTAATCTTCATCAGTAAGTGCTTCAAGTAATCTTCACTTTCAGCAAGCAAGGTTGTATTGTCTGCATATCGCAGATTATTAGTGAGTCTTCTTCTAATTACAATGCTGTGTTCTTCTTCATATAGTCCAGCTTCTCAGATTATTAGCTCAGCATACAGATTGAATAAGTATGGTGAAAGGATACAACCCTGATGCACTCCCTTCCTGATTTTAAACCATGGAGTATCTCTATGTTCTTTTTGAATGACAGCCTCCTGGTCTATGCACAGGTTCCTTATGAGCACAATTAAGAGTTCTGGAATTCCCATTCTTCTCAATGTTAGCATAATTTGTTATGATCTGCAAAATAGAATGCCTTTGCATAGTCAATAAAACAAACCTTTTTTTTTTTTGTATTCTTTTCTTTCACCCAAGAGCCATGTCACATCAACAATTATGTCCCACATTGCACATCCTCTTCTGAATCCTGCTTGCATACCTGGCAGTTCCCTGTCAATATATGGCTACAACAATTTTTGAATTATCTTCAGCAAGATTTTACTTGCATGCGACTTCTGATAAGATGGAGGAATAGGCAGACAAGTGACACAGACCCTCTCCAATTAAAAAAAAAAAAAGGAGAAACCAATTGACAGATACAGAACATAATCCTAGAGCCCACTGCTTTGAAAGGAGGTATGCAGAAGTGGATTAGGCACCATCTAGTGGAAAAACCTGAACAAAAATAGTGAGTACAGAGACGTTCGGAGCAGTGGGCTGTCAGCTACTCTGATGGGACCAACAGCCTGAATATTTCCAAGTGATGCTGGGACCTGAGAATTGACCTAAAGATCAGCACTGGTCACCAAGGGCTGCAGAGATGACTGCACTGGTGGCCTCTGACTAGGAAGGGAAATAGCAAGGAGGGAGACAACCTGAGCTGTGGACTTTCTACTGTCCAAAAGGTTCAGCCATTTTGTTTGTTTACAACAGCAGCCATTTTGGATATTTAAAGTGACCAAGGGCACAGTTATTTTGAATGTTTTGGAGGCCATTTTGGATATTTAATGTGACCGAGGGTGCAGCCATTTTTAATCTTTACAAGTGCTGGCCATTTTGGATTTGAAAGTGACAGCATTCTCATTCGAATTCCATGGATCTAAAATAAGCTCTGTTTGCCAAGGACAGTAGGAACACACAGGAGTCTGACAACAGGAAAGGAGACAGGTGGTGAGTGTATAAGTGCTGCCAACTACTGAATAGAAGAGCACAGTACCCTGCTTACTTAGATAAAATCCAAAGAAAACAAAAATCATGGGCAAGTCACTTCAACATACAATCACCAATTAAATATAAACACAAAAATGTCACAACGCCTCAGAGAAAACAGAGCATCACAGTGCACACAAAGAAGCAAGATAAAGCAGAAGAAACAAGGAACCAGGATACAGACCCAAAACACATCCCTGAGGAAGACACAGCATTGGAACTCCTTGATAAGGAATTCAAAAGAATTATATTTAGGTATTTTCAATGAATTGAGAGAAAGATCAAGGAAAACACTGACAAAATTGAGGAAAACACAGAGAAAACCTTACAACAATTTTGAAAGACAATACAAGAACAAAATGCTAAAATAAATGAAAAAAATGATACAAAATCTGCACATAGAAATCCAGAAGATTAATATTAAATTTTCAGAAATAGATAACACATCGAATGGGCAAAGGAATAGAATTGAATGATGGAAGACAATTAGTGAGATTGAAGGCATATACCTCAATATTTCTTTAGAAAGCAATCAATCAGAAAAAAAGATCAAAACAAAATAAAGAAAGCCTAAGGTTCATGTGGGACACCATCAAAAGGAATAACCATGTGTAATCAGAATTCCAGAACAGGAAGAGACAATAAACCCACAGAAAAAAAAATGGTTGAAGATTTCTTGGAAGAGAATTTTCTTGGTATGATGGAAAATTAGAATATATCCATTCAACAAGTCCAACAAACCCCCAAACAGGATAGACCCCAAAAGAAAATCACCAAGACATATATCATCATCAAACTCACCAAAACCAAAGACAAAGAAAGAATCCTGAAAGCAGCATGGGAAAAATGAAAAGTTACTTACAAGGGGCAACCAATAAGACTAAGCTCAGATTTCTCAGCAGAAACCATGTGGGCAAGAAGACAATGGGATGGTATATATAAAACCCTGAGAGAGAAAAATTTCCAACCAAGAATTGTGTACTCAGCAAAATTGTCCCTCAAATATGATAGTGAAATTAGGACATTTCCAGAAAAGCAGAAAATAAGGGAATTTGTTAAAACCAGACCAACCTTGCAAGAGATGCTAAAAGGAGTTCTTTGGACAGAAAAACAACAGCAAACAATAACTAACCATTAACGCACATGGTGACACAACCCCAAAACCAACCCAGCTATCCAAAGGAATAAGTCTACAAGATTGTAATCTGGGAACCAGAAACATCAATTGACAAATAAGGACAACTACAAACCAAAAAGAGGGAAAAAATTGTGTCATTACAGAACTTCTAGATGGTACAGAAGTCAAGACAACTACAAGATAGATTGGACTATTCTAAACTTGGGAAGAAAACTATAAATCACAGGGTAACCTCAAAGAAAAATGATAAACCTTCACATAAAAATAAAGCAGAGGACCTACACAAATATTTAGCAAATACTAAAACAATAGCAATGAAGGAAGTGGTGACATGATTTATAAACAAAACAAGCTCAGCACAGAAAATTATATGGAACAAAGAAATCATCACCACAGAAAAGCACATAACATAACGACAGCAACAAATTCATATTTGTCAATAATTACATATCTGACAAGGGACTTATCTCTAAAATTTATAGAAAACGCCAATGCCTCAACAGCAAAGGAATTAACAATCCAGTTGAAAAATGGGCAGAAGACATGAATAGACACTTCACCAAGGATGATATTCAGGCAGCCAGCAAATATATAAAGAGATGCTCACAATCATTGGTCATCAGGGAGATGCAAATCAAAACAACAATGAGATACCATCTCATCCCAGCACTGATGGCAAGGTTCAATGAGACAGAAAATAACAAATGCTGGCAGGGATGTGGCGAGATTGGACTCTGATACACTGCTGGTGGGACTGTGAAGTGTTACAATCACTGTGGAAAGCAGTATGGCAATTCCTTAGAAAGCTGGAATTGGACTTACCATTTGACCCAGCAATCCCATTCCTAGGTATATATCCTAGAGAGGTGAGAGCCAGGCAGGAACAGATATATGCACACCCATGTTCACTGCAGGAGCTCTAGTAGCATAGTGCCTAAGGCATTTGACTGCTAACCAGAAAGCTGGTGGTTCA
>NW_006922555.1:364504-369171 GCF_000298275.1 Orycteropus afer afer
AGGCATATGAGTTGAACATTTACCTCAGGTAGATACACTCCTTGGAGAGAACAATCATTGAGAAAGAAGGGCTGCCTATGCACAGGGAGACAGCTCAGGGGGCAAGAGTCCATGGACACTGGGAAGAGGTAACTATGGGGAGGAAGTGGGATGGGAGCTGTTGCATTGTAGTAAACTGTGGTCAATGCTGTGAGACAAAGTATATGTGAACTGCTGTATGGAAAGTGAATTTGCTCTGTAAATCTTCACCCAAATCACAATTATATATATATAAAGATTTTACTTGAATGTGATATTAATGATATTGTTCAACAATTTCCACATTCTGTGGGATCACCTTTTTTTGGAATGGGTACAAATATGGATGTCTTCCAGTCAGTTAGCCAGGTAACTCTCTTCCAGATTTCTTGGTGTAGACAAGTAAGTGCCTCCAGCACAGCATCCATTTGTTGAAACATCCGCCAATTCCTGGAGCCTTGTTCTTTGCCAATTCCTTTAGTGCGCCTTTGACTTCTTCCTCAGTACCATCCATTCTTGATTATATGCCACCTCCTGAAAAGGATAAACATTGACCAATTCTTTTTTTTACAGTGACTCTGGGTATTCCTTCCAACTTCTTTTGATATTTCCTGCATCATTCAATATTTTGCCCATAGAATCTTTCAATACTGCTACTCGAGGGCTGAATTTTTCTTCAGTTCTTTCAGCTTGAGAAATGCTGCATGAGTTCTTCCCTTTTGTTTTTCTAACTCCAGGTCTTTGCACATTTCATTTTAATAATTGACTTTATCTTCTCAAACTACTCTTCGAAATCTTCTATTCAGCTCTTTTATCTTGTCATTTCTTCTATTTGCCTTAGTTACTCTCCCTTCAAGAACAAGTTTCAGAGTCTTCTCTGACATCTATTTTGGTCTTTTCTTCTTTTCCTGTCTTTTTAATGACCTTTTGCTCTCTTCGTGTATGATGTTCTTTATGCATCCCACAATTTGTCTGGTTTTCAGTCATTGGTGTCCAATGGGTCAAATCTATTCTTCAGATGGTCTCTAAATTCAGGTGCGATATAACCAAGGTTATATTTTGGACTTGTTTTAATTGTCTTCAGCTTCAACTTGGACTTGCATATGAACAGTTGATAGTCTGTTCCACAGTCAGGTTCTGGCCTTGTTTTGGCTGAAGATATTGAGCTTCTCCATCATCTCTTTCCACAGATGTGGCCAATCTGATTCCTGTGTATTCCATCTGGTGAAGTTCACTTGTATAGCCACCATTTATGTTGTTGAAAAAATATATTTGCAATGTCATTAGTCTTGCAAAATTTGATCATACAATCTCCAGCATCATTTCTATCACCAAAGCTATATTTTCCAATTATTGGTGATTCTTCTTTGCTTCCAACTTTTGAATTCCAGTCACCAATAATAATGAACACATCTTGATCACACATTTGGTCAATCTCAGACTGCAGAAGTCGGTAAAAATCTTCAATTTCCTCATCTTTGGCTTTGGTTGTTGGTACATAAATTTAAATAATAGTGGTATTAACTGGTCTTCCTTGTAAGTGTGTGGATATTATCCTATCACTGCTACAAAGGCAGGGAAGTGGCATCTTTTTACTTCCTCTGCCTATGCAAGATGAAGGCAGAAACACCATAAGTAGCCCAAAGCCTTTTCCTATGAGGCCAGACATGCCACCACCCTCCAGCCCTCCTACCAACCTTGACACCAACTATCCCTCCTACAGCACCCACCACCTCTTTGCTGGGTTTGATAATTCACTGCAGTAGACACACAGAAGTCACAGATTATGGGGTTTATTAGGGAAGCAAGAGGCTACAATTCAAATTCAGGAAAGTGCTCAGGATACAGTTCTTCTATCAGGACAGTATCCCCTCTGCTTTGCCTTTAAACATGCCTCTCTGGACCTTGGCCTTTTTGCATGGCCTCTGCCTCTGTGAGCCAGGTAAGCCTGCCACTCTCTCCCATGCCTCTTGGTTCCACTGCTGCTGTCTTTCTTAGCTGGGCGTCTCTCTCAGACTGATGTCTCTCTCTGCTAGACATCTCTCTCAGCCAAAAGTGTGATTTCCCTATGCATTTAGAAGGGCTCATTTTAAACCTGGCAGAGTGGCAAACCTAACCAATCCCAACATCAGAGTTCTAAACACCTGAGAGAGTGAACTTTCCAAGAAGATTACTTCCTGCTGCTCCAATAGAAATATCTAAGGTGGATGACTTTAACAATCAGGAGTTTGAAGCCTACTCAGCTACTCAGCTACTCAGTTACTCATGGCAAATTGCACCAGAGAGTTAATTGCTAGTCTCGTTATAGGAAAGAACTACTACCAGCTGCCCAGCCACGTTGACACATATTTGCATGGTCCCACCCATTAATCCGGTGGGAGTTACAAACACTATGGCTAGAAAATCCATACCATGCAACTCACCACACCACACACTGACAGCATTGTACCTCAGGAGAGAGTTTGAAACATTCTTTGTGATGATGAATGCCACACCATTCCTCTTCAATTTGTCATTCCTGGCTTAGCAGATTATATGGTTGTCTGATTCAGAATGGCCAAAAACAGTCCATTTCAGCTCACTAATGCCTAGAATATCGATCTTTATGCATTCCCTTTCATTTTTCACAACTTCCAATTTTCCTAGATGTACACCTCATACATTTCATGTTCTAATTGTTAATGGATGTTTGCAGCTGTTTCTTCCCATTTTGAGTCATGGCACATCAGCAAATGGAGGTCCTAAAAACTTTACTCCATCTACATCATTAAGAGCAACTCTACTTTGAGGAGGCAGCTCTTCCCCAGTTGTGTTTTGAGTGCCTTCCAACCTGAGGGAGTCATCTTCTGACACTATAGCAGACAATGTTTCAGAGCTATTCATAATGTTTTCTGGTAATATATCAGACTGTATTCACTGCTATTCATAAGGTTTTCACTGGCCAATTCTTTGAGAAGTGGATAGTCCCTTCCTTCTTCTGAGTCTGTCTCAGTCTGGAAGCTCTTATGAAACCTGTCCACCATAAGTGACCCTACTGTTATTTGAAATACCGGTGTAATAGCCTCCAGCCTCACAGCAACATGCAAGCCACCACAGTATAAAAAACTGACAGATCAGTTGATTTTCATTAGTATGCGCTTAGAATCCTCTTCAGTTTCAGCAAGCAAGGTTGTGTCAAATCACAGGTTGTTTATGAATTTTCCTCCAATCTTGATATTGCATTCTTCTTCATATAGTCCAGCTTCTCAAATAATTTGCTCAGTATACAGATTGCATAAGTATAGTGAAAAAAATACTACCTTGGTGCACACTTTTCCTGATTTTAAACCATGCAGTATCCCCTTGGTCTGTTCGGATAACTATCTCTTGGTCTATGTACAGGTTCCTATTGAGAACAAATAAGTGTTCTAGAATTCTCATTCTTTGAAAATCCATAATTGAATGTCTTTGCATAGTCAAAAAAACATAAGTAATAGTCTTCCTGGTATTCTCCACTTTCAGCTAAGATTTATCTGATATCAGCAATGATATCCCTTGTTACAAGTTCTCTTCTAAATCCAGTTTTAATTTTGGGCTGTTCCTTGTCAATATACTGCTGCAATCATTTTTTGAATTATCTTCAGCAAAATTTTACTTGTGTGTAATATTTGTGATATTATTTGATCATTTCTGCATTCTGCTGGCTTGCTTTCTTTCAAATGGGCACTTATATTGATCTCTTCTATTCAGTTGGCCAGATAGCTGTCTTCCAAATTTCTTGGCACAGATGGATGAGCACTTCCAGCATTCCATACATTTGCTCAAACATCTCAATGGGTATTCTATCAATTCCTGAAGCATTGTTTTTGCCAGTGCCGTCAGTGCAGCTTGGACTTCTTCCTTTGATGTCATTGATTCTTAATCATAGATTACTTTCTGAAATTGTTGAACATTGATCAACTCTTTTTTGGACAATGACTCTGTGTATTCCTCCTATCTTTTTATGATTTTTAGTTTATTCAATATTTTGCCCATATAATCCTCCAATATTGCAACTCGAGACCTAAATGTTTTCTTCAGTTCTTTCACCCTGAGAAATGCTGAATATGTTCTTCCTTTTTCCTTTTGTAACTCCAAGTCTTTGCACATTTCATTACAATATTTTACTTTGTCTTCTGAGTCACCCTTTGAAATCTTCTGTTCAGCTCTTTGATGTCATCGTTCCTTCCATTCACTTTAGCTACTTTCCATTCAAGAGTAAGTTTCAGAGTCTCTTTTGACATCCATTTTGGTCTTTTCTTTCTTTCCTGGTTTTTTGTTTGTTTGTTTGTTTTAGACATACTTGATCATTCAGCCTGTTTACCTATGTATCTACTTGTAGATTAATGTTTGTTATTACTAATAAAGTAGTATTGTATATGTAACAGTGTTTAAATTTACATATTGTTCTCTGTACCTCTTGTGCATCTCTCTGTGTCTTCCTTTTCCTCAGTGTTATTGTGTTGGTCACTTGTTTTCAGTATATTGCCTTTCTCTTCACCCAAATCAATACTTATCTCTTACTTATCTTGCAATTTTCCTGTCTTTTTTTAAAATGCATTTTATTGAGATAAAATTTATGTACAGTGAAATACACTAAACTAAAGTGACATGGGTCAATGCATTCTTTT
>NW_006922555.1:369561-373829 GCF_000298275.1 Orycteropus afer afer
TATTATTTTCTGTCTCATTGAACCTTGCCATCAGTGCTGGGGTGAGATGGTATCTCATTGTTGTTTTGATTTGCATCTCTCTGATGGCCAATGATCATGAGCATCTCTTTATGTATTTGCTGGCCACCTGAATATCCTCTTTGGTGAAGTGTCTATTCATGCCTTCTGCCCATTTTTCAATTGGATTGTTAATTCCTTGCTATTGAAGCATTGGAGTTTTCTATAAATCTTAGAGATAAGTCCCTTGCCAGATATGTAACTATCAGCAAATGTGAGTTTCTTGCTGTCATTTTTGTTATGTGCTTTTTCGTGGTGTTGATTTCTTTGTTCCATGTAATTTTCTGCACTGAGCTCATTTTGTTTATGAATCGTGCTACCACTTCCTTTGTTGCTATTGTTTTAGTATTTGCTAAATATTTGTGTGGGTCCTCTTTTTTTTATGTGAAGGTTTATCATTTTTCTTTGAGGTTACCCTGTGATTTATAGTTTTCTTCCCAAGTTTAGAGTAATCTGTTCTATCTTGTAGTTGTCTTGACTTCCCTAACATCTAGAAGTTCTGTAATGACAGTTTTTTCCCTCCTTTTGGTTTGTAGTTGTCCGCATTTGTCAATTAATGTCTCTGGTGCCCTGTTTACAATATTGTAGGCTTATTTACTTTGGATACTTCCATAACTGGGTTGGTTTGTGGGTTATATCATCATACATGTTAATGGCTGTTGTTGCCTCTCTGTCCATGGGGCTCCCTTTAGCATCTCTTGTCTGATTGGTCTTTGTCCTCTCTAGCTTATCTCCTGGTTCCTTGGAGATATCCATGTGGCTTAACATCAATCCAGTGACATCACTAGAGTTTATAGCACCCAGTGTAGTAACTCATGGTTTAAACCCCCATGGGCTGGGCCAGCTAATGAACCCATCACCTGATGGACAGAGTCACCTGGCCCCACCCTGATGCTAAACATGGGTTGACCATGATCTGGCCCCACCCTTCCTGGCCCACCCCCATGGTTCACCATAGCTCCCCCACTCTCCTATTGGACAAAGTGGAAGCCCTCTTATCCACCCTATGATGGACACCTGGCCCATTCACCCACATCCTGATTGGCCAGTGACTGGGGATGGGGAGGATGGGAAGGTGAAGGGGTAGTGATGACTCACCTCACTGGGTGACTTGTGACAACAACCTCAGTGATCCTACTGCCTTGGTGGCCCCAATCCCTGCAGTGCTGGCCAGCCTGGCTCCTCACTGCTGCGACAGCTGACCCTGGGCTTGTTTTGGAGCCATCCCCTCTAACAGTGTCAGGACGTGTGGTATGAACCCCTCAAGCCCCTCTAATAGTGCCACTGTATCAATATTCCCCCATCTCTGCTTCTTTTGCTTGCTGGCTTAATCACTTTTTTATTTCAAAAAAGATTGATTTAAGACACATCTTATGTTAACCTTGTCTTATTACCATAACAAAGACAACTCATTCCCAAATGGGATTGTAATCATAACAATAGAGATTAGGATTTACAACACATATTTTGGGGGCACACAATTTGATGCATAACACCCATCAATATTAAGATGCAAGTAGGTAATAAGATTTAGGGGGCACTTGCATTTTCACATGGGAAACACCAGGACTTAGTAAACAGACATGAAATTTATTTTAATTTAGTGCTTTACATGCATCTCTAAAATGATATTAGAAAGACAGTTGCCAGTTCTGGCAATATGGGGTTAAACTTTGGTTCCCTAAAGCAGAAGCTAAAAGAAAGATAAAGCAGGAGCAAGAAAGAGCCAAGACACAGATTTGTCATAACTACAGGATGAGTTTATTTGTTTTTAACTATAATAATGATTAATATTATGGCAACACCCTGCACTATGGGTATAAAAACACAGTCCTCTCCCAAAATGTGACTCAACCTCTGTGCTCCCAGATATCACTGAAATTCCTTGGAAGGCAACTGCAGGCCTTTGCAGAGGCTCCCATTCTTGCTTCTTTCACAGTTGGAGACAAGCCAAAGTTGGCCCACAAGCCTGATGTTAGATGTCCAGCTATAAGGCAAGGAACACTGGCCCTATAAATCCCCGTACAATACAGCCAACTGTATGTCCTGTTCAGATCAATAATTCCCCACCCCCAACTACTGCCCAGAAATGGGCTGCTTCTGTACCAAATTCTCTGTTTAACAGGGATCTAAATACTTCATCCAGGCCCTTGGAGAGGAAAGTCTTCAAATGGTGGGTGAGATTAACTATTTGCCTTTATTCACAATATCCTTACATATCCAGAACCCTACTCCTGCCCTCTTCTGGCTTGGGGACTCTTTGTCATCACATCCTTTCCACTATGAAGTGAAAAATAATCCCCTCTACTCTGTCCATACCCTTAGGTGTGGCTTTCAGTTAGCTGACTGTTCCCTGGGAGGAAAAGAGGGATGAGGTGGGTGGTCAAGGGCTAGGCTGAATCTTGAAGCCCAACTATTCTAATTAGCATCATTTTTGAGTGCCTGCTCCAAAGGATTTTCTTTCTTTTTATCATACTCCTCTCATGCATCTTATTGAAAGGGAAACTAAGGCCCCAAAGGGGGCCAGAGCTTGCCCAAGGTCACACCAAAAATATAGATTATAGCCAAGGAAAAGGAGTCAGGTCCTTGGCTTCTAGCCCAGTGCTTTATCCAAAAACATGTGTGATTTTCCCCAGTGAGTCAGAGAAAAATGCAGAGAAACAGGGTTATCAGAGGAGAGGGTTGCAGTTTGTTTGCTTTCATTCAGATGCCTAAAATGAACAGGAAAGAAAGACACAAACAGGGCCTGAATGGATAAATTGAAATCCCTGAATTGTAGAGCAGGAGGGACAGTGGGATGACAGTCTCATCTGCTTTCAAAATGATGCTCTAGCATTGGACCATTCCAATTGCCCAGATGTCTTTCACTATCCTAGAAAAAGGGAAGGGATTGGGGGAAGAAAGAGAGAGGAGTGAGAATGAAGGGAAAGGAGAAAAGGGGAAGAAAAGATAGGAAAGAAGCTGGGGGGAAGATTTGGGAAAAAAATGACTGAATGGATGTTTGAAAAAGGACAAAATGCCATAAATTATAGTTACAGGTTGGTTTCCTCTCACCTTTCTCCTATTTTGCCCTATCTCTCGACACAAGCAGGTATGACACACAAACACATACACACATTCTCATTAGTCTCCCCCTGGGCCCATCTTTCTTCTTTGTGCAGAGGTGCTAATCCAGGCTCTGGAGCTTCTGGGCATCAATTGTTTTGAAGGAATTGCTGGCCTGGGCCAGTCTATCTGCTGCTTGACCTACATGTATCCCTATGCCATATTCCAGAGGACCTGAACAAAAATAGTTTGGCAAGAAAATATCTATTCCAAATAGTCTCATTATATATTCTGTCTTAGTTCTCTAGTGCTGCTATAACATAAATAACACAAGTGGATGGCTTTAACAAACAGGAATTTATTATTTTACAGTTTAGGATGCTAGAAATCCAAATTCAGAGTGTCAGCTCTAGGGGCTGGATAAAAGCCCCTAAACCTTGGGCTTCAGCTCTGTCTCTTGTTCCAGGCCCACTGGAGCTGGAGGCTTCTTCTAATTCATGTAGCTGCTGGCTGCAGAGGTTTATGAACCCAAGATTAGCAGATAAAATGACACAATCCCAAGATCAGCAGGCAACATCGCCCAAATTTTGTCAATAAGCTAGAGACCTTTCTCAAAGCTTCTCCATATATACTGGAAGCAAGCCACACCGTGAAGATAACTGCCCTTCAACGATTAAATGCTCACAACAGATTCCACCATGGAGGTGATTACAATCTCATTATGGGGAATAACTACATCGAGCTGCCAAGCCACTAAAAACCGTGGTCCAGCCAAGTTGACACACAACCTTAACTACCACATATTCAAAAGGAAAAATATCACATTTCCTGTGCCTCCACATCCACCACCACAAGGAAAAAGGCCTCTTCTTCTAGTGTCTATCTCCTAGAGAATGTCTACCTGGACAGTTAGAACAAGATTTTGTCTACTCCTTTACAACCTGACTCCCCATCTTTGATGCATAGCAGTGGTCTGCACTTATCCCAGATGAAAGGGGGCCTGAGCAATTCTCCAGAATCCGACTGAATAGCATCCGGAGGTCACTTCTCTGAAAATTTCATACAGGTAGTCCTTGACTTAGGACAGGGTTCCATTCCAACAACTCTTTCATAAGTTCATTCTAATGTAAGTTGAACACCTCTTTTTTTTTCAGTTTTCATTTATG
>NW_006922555.1:374579-375520 GCF_000298275.1 Orycteropus afer afer
GGAACTTCCTCTCAGGAAGATGCACTGTTCCAAATACACTGAACATCTGCAAATGAACATTTGAGAACAACAGCAGCAAATTACATGCTGCAACATTCTATGTAGAATATATTATCAACAATAAAATGCACCAAAAAAAGATGGTCATAAGTGTGATTCATCATAACTCAAATACATTGTAACTCAAAGACTACCTATATATCTGTAACAAAGCTAAGAATAAAGAAGGGGGAGGAAAAAGTCTTCAGAAAATCAAAATAGATGTCAACATCCATACAGTAAAGTTTGCTGACATGATGACAGCTAATAACAACAACATCTGCATTTGTGCATTATTTGTTGTCTCTGGACCATCCTTTTAGTCTGACCATTTGCTTAAGGGTCATCAGGTATGATGGTAACACCTCAGCTAAGGCTCTTTCCTAAAAAGAAAACAAACACACACAAAAAACTCCTTATGCTCAAGTAAGGTAAGCACAGCCTCATTGTTAGAAATGGCTGTGTGGCAGCATATGCATGGTAAATAACCACCTCAGAGCTGTGACAGCAGTGGTGGGTATTTGGTTCTCTCTAGAGAAGGAGCTACCACAGTCAAGAGTCTCTCTTCTGAAGTAGTCCTGCCAAAGAATTATGGATTCTTGACCAAGCCTGTTGGACATTTTCCCTGGAAAGTTGGTGTCCTTGGAAGGCTGAGCCAGGTAGCTCCAACTGTTCTACATTCCTCTGTCCATATTCCTTTCAGAATCCCATCCACAGCCACTATGCTCAGTTAGTGTCAGTAGTTACTGTATACGCTCTTGGTTGTTGTTGTTGTTGTTATGTGCCGTCCAGTCAGACCTGACTCATAGCGACCCCTCCTTGGATTGCCGAGGCAGTATCACTACGGAAGTAGATTGCCCAACCTTCCTTCCGAGGAGTGGCTGGTGGGTTTGAACCGCCAG
>NW_006922555.1:375942-377227 GCF_000298275.1 Orycteropus afer afer
CTTCTGGTTAGCAGTCAAGTGCCTTAGCCATTATACTACCAGAGCTCCTTATACACTCTTGGTAGTATGGCTAAATAATAATATTGTCACCATTACTGTCACTTAAGTGAGTATGAGTGTGAAGCATGCAATATAGGAGGATAAAGACATTAGTCTTAGATGGGATGAGGGCTGGAAGTCAAAACCCTGACCACTTTAGCTGGATCATGAAGGAAGTAGTACAACAGGACAATGCACCCTGGTAAAGGGCATGTGAAGATCTGGGGTTGGTTAAGTATGAGAAGCAGGGTCCCAGAAGGCAGGCAGGCCCAGTACTAGACATCCACCACCACAACAAAGAATTGAGGTGAAAGTTCTACTCTGCACACTTGGGGTCACCTGAAATGAATTGGCAACTAACAATAATACATACATACATATGTGTATGTGCATGCATCTGTGTGTGTATATCTGTGTATTAATCAACTCAATAGCAGTTAATTAAATAAATATTATATAATCATATTTTATCACATTTTAGTCTTATAATCACCTAAGAAGTAGTTTCTTTTTTTTAAATTTTATATTGTGATTTGAATGAAAGTTGACAGAGCAAATTGGTTTTCTGTTCAACTGTTTACACACACTTTGTTTCATGATATTGATTGCAATTCCCACAATGTAAGAGCACTCCTCCCACTGCTTCCCTGTGTGGCCTTCTTTCCTATATATTCCTGTCTTCTGGACTTTGTTGTTGTTGTCAGGTGCCATCAAATTGGCTCCGACACATAGTGACCCTATATACAACAGAATGAAACACTGCTCAGTTCTGTGCCAGCCTCACAATCCTTGCTATAGCTGAGCCCATCATTGCAGTCACTATGTCAATCCATCTGGTTGAGGGCCCTCCCCTTTTTTGCTGACCCACCACCTTGCCAAGCATGATATACTTCTCCAGGGAATGGTCCCTTCTGACAACGTGACCAAAGTAGGACAGACAAAATCTGGTCAATTCTCACTTCCAAGGAGGATTTAAGCTGCACTTCTCCCAGGACAGATTTGTTATTTCTTCTGGCAGTCCATGGTACTTTCAGTATGCTCCACCAACACCACAACTCAAAAGCATCAACTCTTCTTCAGTCTTCCTTATTCATTGTCTTGCTTTCACATGCATAAGAGGCAATTGAAAACACCATGGCTTGGGTTAGGCGCATCTTAGTCTTCAAAGAGACATCTTTGCTCTTCAGCACTTTAAAGAGGTCTTTTGCAGCAGAGTTGCCCAGTGCAATACGTCATCTGATTTCTT
>NW_006922555.1:401867-416913 GCF_000298275.1 Orycteropus afer afer
GATGGACATTGGGAAGAGGTAACTATGGGGAGGAATTGGGAGGGGAGCTGTTGCATTGTGGTAAACTGTGGTCAATGACATGAGACAAAGTATATGAGAACTGCTGTATGGAAAGTGAATTTGCTCTGTAAATCTTCACCCAAATCACAATAAAAAGAAAAAATAATAGAAAAAGAAAATAATAGTTAACTTCTCAGGATTTATAACATTGGTAATGTGTCCCTGTCACCTGCAGCTGGTCTTCCTTGAACATTGTTCTACATCCTACTTTGGTGATTAGTGACTAGGATCTTAAAAGTTTGCAAGCAGCCATTTAAGATGCAACAGTTGATCTCTCCTCATCCAGAGCAAAGAAGAATGAAGAAAATCAAAGAAGCATGGAAACAATTAGTCTAAGGGATTAGTAGACCATGTGAACCTCAGCCTACATAACCCTGAGACCAGAACTAGATGGTACTCAGCTACCACTCTCAATCACTTTGAAAGGGATCAAAATAGGACATCCTGGATACAGTGGGAGAAAAATGTGGAACAAAACTCAAAATCATAGGAAAAAGGACCAGGCTTATTGGTCTATTAGAGACTAGTGAAACCACCAAGACGATGGCTTCTTTTCACCGTTTTGGCTTGGAATTGAACTCACTCCTGTGGTTTCCAGCCAAACAATAGACAGATCTACAAGGTGAACATTTATAGCAGGTAGGTACATTCCTTAGCAAAATCAACCATGGGAGATCAGAAAGGCAACATTTGCACAGAGAAATAACTCAGAGGGCAGGAATGTGTAGGCAAGAAGGGCACAGGGAAAAGGTAACCAGAGGGAGGAAGTGGGAATAGAGCAGGCCAGATATATACTAGTTTACAGACTAAATCTATATCTAATTGTAGACTGGATTGAATGATGGTGTATGAGGCCAATCAAATATATTCTTTCCAAAACTCAGCAAAATAGGATTAGAAGAGAAATTTCTCAACATAATAAAGGGCTATCTTAAGCTGAGTTCTCTAGAGAAGCAAAACCAGTTAAGTGTATATATATGTGTGTGTGTGTGTATATATGGTGGTTAAGTGGGTAAGACATTTGGCTGCTAACCAGGTCAGTAGTTCAAACCCATCAGATGCTCCACAGAAGGAAGGTGAAGCAATCTATTTCCATGAAGATTTACAGCCTTGGAAATCCAATGGGGGTCACTATGAGTTGGAATCAACTCAATGGCAGTCGATTGGGAGAGAGAGAGATTGAAGGAGGGAGAATTATATCTCAAGGAAATGGCTCACGCAGTTGTGGAGGCTGGCAAGTCTCAAGCCTGTGAGTCAAACATAAAGTTGGGGGCTTTTCTTGACTCATGTAGCCACAGGGGCTGAAGAACCCAAGAGTAGCAAGCAGTATAGCAGAGAGCTCTGGTAGTGTAGTGCCTAAGGCACTTGACTGCTAACCAAAAGGCTGGTGGTTGAACCCACCAGCCACTCCTCGGAAGAAAAGTTGGGCAATCTACTTGCATAGTGATACCACCTCAGAAACCCAAGGAGGGGTCACTATGAGTCCGATATGACTTGATGGCGCATAACAACAATAACATAGCAGGATACTGACTTCAGAGGATGAGGAATCCAAGATCAGCACATAAAATGGCAGACCGTTGGCTCACAGGCTGTGAAGGCAACCATCACAAGATTGACAGGAAGTATGGCAAGCTGCTGGTTCAGCTCCAGGAATTGGATGATAATGAGCTAGACACAGGATCAAGATCCAGCAGAAAGCTAGAGAATTTTCCCAGGATGTCTCTCTCTACATATATATGATGTATGTGTATGTGTGTGTGTGTGTGTGTGTATACTCTGGTGGTGTAGTGCCTAAGGCATTTGTTAACCAGAAGGCTGGTGGTTCAAACCCACTAGCCACTCCTTGGAAGGAAGATTAAGCAATCTGTTTCTGTAAAGATAACACCTTGGAAACCCAAGGAGGGGTCACTATGAGTCAAATCGTCTTGACAGCAGTGAGTTTGGTTTTATATCAGATCTCATCATGGGGTATAACTACATTATAACTGCCAAGCCACTTAGAGTTATGGCCCAAGCAAGTTGACACACAATCTTGACTATCACAAAGGCATATATGCAAAACCAACAGCCAACATCATTTGCAATGGAGAGAGGCTGAAAGCAGTCCCCCTTGAAAATGGGAAAGAGACAAGAATTCCCTTTATCACAATTTCTATTCAACATTGTGTTGGAAGTTCTAGCCAAGGCAGTAAAGCAAGAAAGAAAAATAAGAGGCACCCAAATTGATAATGAAAAAGTAAAACATCCCCCAGTTGCATATGATATGATCCTATACATAGAATATCCCAGAGACTAAGCAAGAAAACTACTGAAAGTAATTGAAAGATTCAGCTAAATGGCAGGATACAAGATCAACATACAAAAATCAGTTGGATTCCTCTACATCAACAAAAATATCTCTGAATAAATGAATTTGCTCTGTAAACTTTCACCCAAATCAAATATTTTTTTTAAAGGGGGGGATCTCTGAAGAAGAAATGAGAAAAACAATACCATTTACAAAAGTGGTGGCACTTAATCAGCAAAGACAAGGTGGGTGTGGTCACTGCAATAGACAGTGGAGTCAAAGTAGTATAATCAGAATAATCTGATTCACAGAGACATATGGCATTGGCTAGTTGATCATGGTGTCCCTAGTGGAGAATAGTCTATTAAATTCTTACTTACTCTGTATAAGAAGAAGTGTTGTAGGGCAAATGAACAGGAGTCTAACTTGAATCACCAAAAGAGAGTCATGGGCTCTTATTCAATTCCAGAACTTCAGCAAGTTTATAGCTACAGTGTTATAAACCCACACACAACACCTTAAAGAAAGAGGAAGGCCATGTTGCCTTGAGGAGGGACCCTGCCACACTGACAAAAATTTATACTGTTAATCTTTCTCCCAGCCTTCCCTAAAAGCGTGACTGTGCATTAGGGGAAAGGAAATAATCCAATTTTCAGGGATTACTAGACACCGGCCCTGAACTGACACTAATCCCAGGAAAACCAAAATGCCACTGTGGCCCATCAGTTGGAATAGGGATTTATGGATGTCATCCTGAAGTTTTAGTTTAAGTCTATCTCATAGTAGGTCCATTATCTGGGTATTTCCTCAGTTCTGGAGTGAGGGTTATTATAGTAAGAAAGGCCAAGTGAAAGCCATTATACCTGCCTCTACCTAAGAAAATAGTAAACCCAAAGGAATGCTACATTCCTAGAGGAATTGCAGAGATTTGTGCCACAATCAAGAACTTGAAGGATGCAGGGGTGGTGATTCTTTCAACACCTTTGTTCAATTCACCACTTTTGCCTGTGCAGCAAACAAATCAATCTTAGAGAATGACAGTATATTATCATAAACTTAACCAGGTGATGACTCCAATTGCAGCTGCTATTCCACATGTGGTTCCATTGTTTGAGCAAATTAACACACCCTCTAGCTCTTGTAGCATAATGCCTAAGGCACTTGACTGCTAACCAGAAGGCTGGCAGTTCAAACCTACCAGCCACTCCTCGGAAGGCAGATGGGGCAATCTACTTCCGTAGTGATACTGCCTCGGAAACCCAAGGAGGGGTCGATATGAGTCGGGTCCGACTCGATGGCACAAAACAATGACAACTGGTACCTGGTAACACATCCCCCAGTACTGGCTCTGAACTGACACTAATCCCAGAAAGCCCAAAATGTCACTGTGGTCCAACAGTCAGGGTAGGGGTTTATGGAGGTCAGGTGGACAATGAAGTTTTAGCTTATGAAGTTTTAGCTTAAGTACATCTCATAGTAAGTCCAGCTATTAATCTGGCAAATGCTTTTTTTAAATTAATACCTGTTTGTTAAGACCACCAGAAGCAGTTTGGTTTCAGCTAGAAAGGTCAGAAATACACCTTTACTGTCCTATCTCAGGGGTATATCAACTCTCCATACAAAGCCCTACATCATAATTTATCCCTCGGGGGTCTTGATCACCTTTATCTTCCAAAAAACAGTACAATCATCCATTACATTGATGACATTATGCTGAGGGCACCTAGTGAGCAAGAAGTAGATGCATTGGTAAGATATTTGTGTTTCATAGGGTAGGAAGTAAATCTGATAAAAATTTAGAAGCCATCAACCTCAGTGAAATTAGTGTGGAGCATATCAAGATATCCCTTCTAAAAAGGATAAGCTTGTTGCATCAGACGCCTGCTACAACTAAAAAGGAGAAATAGCACCTAGTGGGGCTCTTTGGATTTTGGAGGCATATATTCCTCATTTGGGTGTGATACTTCATCCCATTTACCTAGTGATCCAAAAAGCTGCTAATTTTGAGTGGGATTCAGAACAAGGGAAGTCTCTGCAACAGGTTCAGGCTGCCCTGCAAGCTGCTCTGCCACTTGAGCCACACCCACTGCTATTGAGTCAATTCTGACTCATAGTTATCTCCATAGGGCTTCCAAGGCTGTAAATCTTTGTGGAAGTAGATTGCCTCATCTTTCTCCCACAGAGCAGCTGGTAGGTTTGAATATAGGATTCATATCTAATGGTGCTTGAAGTGGCAGTAGCAGATAGAGAACTGTTTGGAGTCTTTGGCAGGCCCCAGTTGGTGAATCACAACACAGATCCTGAGGATTTTGGACCAAAGTCTTGTCATCCTCTGAAGAGAACTACTCTCCTTTTGAGAAACAGCATTTGGCTTTCTACTTGGCCTTAGTAGAGACTGAACATTTAACCATGGTCTATGAAATTATTATGTGACCTGAGCTTCCCATCATAAACTGGGTGTTGTTTGACTTACAAAGCCATAAAGGTGGGCATGCACAACAGTACTCTATCATCAAATGGAATGATATATATGAGATCAGGCTCAAGCAGTACCTGAAGGCACAAGTAAGTTGCATGAGGAAGTGGCCCAAATGCCTATGGTCCCCTCTCCTAATACATTACCTTCTCTCTCCCAGCCTTCACTTATGGATTCATGGGGAATTGACTGGGGGAAAATAATACTCTGGCCCAGTTTACAGATGGTTCAGTGTGTTATACAGGCACTAGTCAAAAGTGGACAGCTGCAGTGTTGTAGCTCCTTTCTGGGACTTTTCTGAAGGACAATGGTGAAGGGATATACTCCTAGTGGGCATAACTTTGAATAGTGCATCTTGTTGTTCATTTTACTTGGAAGGAAAAAATGGTCTGATGTGTGACTGTATACTGATTGATTCCATGGCCCATGGCTAATGGTTTGGCTAGATGATCAGGGACTTAGAAGGAGCATGATTGGAAAATTGGTGACAAAGAGGTATGCAGAAGAGGTGTGTGGACAAAAGAATATTAAGATACTTGTGTCCCATGTGAATGTTCACCAAAGGGTGACCTTAGCAGAGGAGGATTTTAATAGTCAAGTGGATAGACGATGCATACTGTCAATACAAGTCAGCCTGTTGCCCCAGCCACTCCCATAATTGCCCAATGGGTTCATAAGCAAACTGGCCATGGTGGCAAGATGGAGGCTATGTAACACCAAGGCCAATTTGGATACAGCCACTGCTGAGCTCCCAATCTACCCTCAGGGGAGTCCAATACTGGGTCCCCAGTATGACATCATTGCCCTGGGTGATCAGAATGCAGCCTGTTGCCAGGTTGATTACATTGGACCATTTATATCATGGTAAAGGAAGCATTTTGTTCTTACTGAGACAGACAGATAGTCTTTAAAAAATTATTTTGATTTGGGTGAAAGTTTGCAGTAAAATCATTTTCCATTCAACAATTCATATACGTTTTGTTTCATGACATTGATTGTAATCCCCACAATATAACAGCTCTCTTCCCACTTCCTCCCTGTGGTTACCTTTTCCCTGTGTCCTTCTTTCTTATGCATTCTTGCCCTCTGAGCTACCTCCCTGTGCAAATGTTGCCCTTCTGTTCTCCCATCGTTGATTGTTCTAAGTAGTGTACCTACCAGGTGTAATTGTTCATCTTGTAGGTCTATCTATTCTTTGACTGGAAGCCATGGAAGTGAGTTCAATTCCAGGCTGAAAGGGTGCCTAAGGACCACAGTCTTGGTGGTTTCACCAGGCTCTATCAGACCAGTAAGGCTGGTATTTTTTATGATTTTGAGTTTTGTTCCACATTTTTCTCCCACTCTATACAGGATCTCCTATTTTGATCCTTTTCAGCATGGTTGGCAGTGGTAGTAGGCACCATCTAGTTTTTCTGTGTAATAGGCACTTACTCTTGATATGGATTTGCCCTCTCTGCAGGTAATGCTTCTGCCAAAACTATCATATATGGACTTACAGAATTCTTTATCCATCATCATGGTATTCCACATGGCATTGCTTCTGATGAAGGAAATCAATTCACAGCAAATGAAGTGCAGCAATAGGCTCATGCTCATGGAATTCATTGGTCTTACCATGTTACCGTCTAAGACAGATTTATTTGTTCTAGCGGTCCATGGTACATTCAATATTCTCTGTCAACACCACAATTCAAATGCATTAAATCTTCTGTGGTCTTCCTTATTCATTGTCCAGCTTTCACAAATCTATCTTGGAGGAAGTACAGCCAGAATGCTCCTTAGAAGTAAAGATGATTAGACTTTGCCTCTCCTACTTTGGACATGTAATCAGGAGGGACCAGTCCCTGAAAAAAGACATGCTTGGTGTGGTAGTTAAGGTTGTGTGTCAACTTGGCTGAGCTGTGGTTTTTTAGTAACTGGGCAGCTGGATGTAGTTATTCTACATGATGAGACTGTAATCACCTCCATGGTGGGATCTGCTGTGAGCAGCTTAGCAGTTGTCCTTGAGGCATGGCCTCCTTCCAGTATATAAGAAGAAGCTTTGAGAAAGGTCTCTAGCCTTTTGGACATTTGGATCCTGTATTTGGTCAAGTCTTCATCTCCAATTCCTGGACTTGAAGCAGTGGCCTGGCATGCTGCTTATTGGTCTTGGGATTGTGCCATTTAACCTGTTGATCTTGAGTTCGTCAGCTTCAGCAGCCAGAAACTGAGTAAGTTATGAGAAGCTTCTGGCTCTAGTAGACCAGGAATAAGAGGTAGCCCAAACTCTAGGGGCCTTCACCTTGCTCCTATAGCTGGCACTCTGAATTTGGACTTCTAGCCTCCTAAACTTTAATAGAATCAATTTATGTTTGCTAAACCCATCCACTTGTGGTATTTCTGTTATAGCAGCACTAGACAACCAAGACATTTGGTAAAGTAGTGGGTCAGTGAAAAAAGAGAAGAAGACCCTCATTGAGATGGATTGACACAATGGCACCAATAATGGGCTCAAGCATAGAAATGATTGTGCAGGACCCAGTAAGGTTTCATTCTGTTGTACATGGTGTGTTAGACTGGGTTATCTAGAGAAGCAAAACCAGTAAAGCTGACAGAGAGAGAGAGAGAGAGAAATTTATCTTAGGAAAATGGCTCATACACTTATAGAAGCTTGCAAGTCCCAAGTTCTTGGATCAAGTGTCAAGCTGGAGGCTTTTCCCGACTAGTGCTCCTGGAGTGACTGACAAGCTCAAAGTTGGCAGGCAGTATACTGGCTGTTGACTCCAGTGAATGACAAATCCAAGATCTCCAGGCCAAATGGTGGATTGTTCACTCATGGACAGTTGGAGGCAGCACAACAGAATCCCGATCCACAGAAGAGTGTCTCTTTTCCCAGGATGTCATAAATATACTGGAAGCAGGCCACACCCCTAGAGAAACTCCCTTTCAACAGATTGGCTGCTTAAAATATATACATCTGATCCCATCATTGGAACAACCCACATCACAATTGCTTTAACCATACAGAATTTTGGTCCAGCCAAGTTGACACAACAGCTCTAACTATCACATGTGGGGTCACTATGAGTTGAAACCTACTTGACATCACCTAGCAACAACCCTGTTATCCATCATCCTGAAGCAGCTAGCCTCATAGAGTAATGGAATATCCTCTTGAAGACTCAATTATAGCACCAGCTAGGTGGCAATATCTTGCAGGGCTGGGGCGTTGTTTTCCAAGAGGCTGTATATGCTCTAAATTAACATCAATGAAAGGCATTGTGCCTCCCATAAACAGTATTCACAGGTATGGGAATAAAGGGAAGGCAGTGGAAGTGGAACTAGTCACTATTACCCCTAGTGATGAACTTGCAAAACTTTTGCTTTCTGTCCCCATCACTTTATGATATGCTGGTCTTTGTTGTTGTTATGTGCTGTCAAGTTGGACCCGACTCATAGCGACCCCTCCTTGGGTTTCCGAGGCAGTATCATTATGGAAGTAGATTGCCCCATCTTCCTTCCGAGGAGTGGCTGGTGGGTTTGAACCACTAGCCTTCTGGTTAGCAGTCAAGTGCCTTAGGCACTAGGCTACCAGAGCTCCTATGCTGGTCTAGAGGGATTCATTAAAATGGTAGGAGTGTTTTCACCCAGGAAACACAAGAATTATTCCATTGAATTGGCAGTTAATACTGATACTTTGCCACTTGCACTCCTCATGACTGAATCAACAGGCAAAGGAGGAAGTTACCCTACTGAGTGGGGTAATAGATCCTGATTAACAAGGGAAATTGAGCTTTCTCTACACAGTAGAGGTAAGAAAGATTATGTCTGGGATACTAGAGCTCCTTTAGGGTAACTCTTAGTACTACCATATCTTGTGATTTTGGACTTAACTCCCATGGATTGGCTCTTAACCCAAAAGTAGAAAGGCCAACATGCAGAACACCTATCCCAAGGCGATCCACCACCTACTCTAGGGAAATGATTGGCCATGGGGAACCAGAGGGACAGTATTCACATAGAGGGAAAGCTGGACAGACAGGATTGCATAGTTAAGAATGGACAGGAGGGGAGGAGAGTTTGTTATGGTTGGGGATGGTAATTGGGGCGTGAAATCAAATGCACCCTGAACTGTTGAATGTAAAACAAATTTTTCTCTGTAAATTTGCACCCAAAGCACAATAAAATTTTAAAAGCTAAAAAATAAATTCAATGGGAAACTGCAGCAATCCAATTTACACAGGACTACTAATGGCTCAGATCCTTCAGGAATGAAGTTTTGGGTTACCCCACCAGGCAAAGAACCATGACCTGCTGAGGTGCTTGCTGAGGGCAAAGGGAATACGAATGGATAGTAGAAGAAAGTAGTTATAAATACCAGCTATGATCACATAAGGAGCACTGGTAGTGCAGTGGTTAAAGCGCTAGGCTGCTAACTGAAAGATTGGTGGTTTGAACCACCAGCCACTGTGTGGAAGAAAGATTTGGTAATCTGCTTCTGTAAAGATTGAGAGGCTTGAAAACCCTATGGGGGAGTTCTGTTCTGTCCTATTGGGTGACTATGAGTCAGAATTAACTTGACTCTAGTCATCTATGGCAGTGGGTTTATTTTGTTTTCTTTTATGACTTCATGACCACTTGCAGAAATGAGGATTGTAATTGCTATGAGTAGTTCTTCCTTATGCTGATATATATTTGTGTATATATGTATCTTAGTTTTCTCTTTCTTATCCAATTATCATATAACATAAGATATATTCACAATACTGAACTTTACATCACAGTGTTAAAGTTACAGGACATAAAAGAGAAGCAAAAACATCACCCAAGGACTTTGCATCCTCTTCTGGGCAAAGTGTTAGTGAGTTTTCAGTTGTATACAGGATAGATATCCTGTTAGACAGCAGTATGACTTTGTTATTGTCTTTATTTCGAGATTAAGTATGGTTTAAGAAGATGTGTATGGGTGCCGAGTTGACAGGGTTTTAGTTTTTATGTGTTAATTGGCTAGACTATAGATCCCAGTTATTTAATCAAACTCTAATCTAGGTGTTGCTGTGAAGGTATTTTGTACATGTGTTACCATCTACACTCAGTCGACTTTAAGTATGGGAAATTACCCTTGATAATGTAGGTTGAAAGAGTCTGGTGACATAGTGGTTAAGCACTGTGGTAGTTAAGGTTATATGTCAAGTTGGCTGGGCCTGGTTTTGAGTGGCTGGGCAGATGGTAGTAGTTATTCCCCATGATGAGACTGACAATCAACTCCATGGTGGAATCTGCCATGAGCAGCTGAGTAGCTGCTTTAGGGATGTGATCTGCTTCCCATATATAAGGAGAAGCTTTGGAAATGGTCTACAGCTTTTTGGCATGCTTGGACCCTGTATGTAGCTGAGTCTTCATTCAGCAGCTTGCCATGCCCTGACGATTTTGGGACTTTTAGTGGACTTGAATCAATGGCCTCTCATGTAGTTTGGTAATATTGGGACTGTGCCTTTTTACTTGTAGACCTTGGGTTTGTCAGCAGACAGCAGACAGCAGACAGCAGCTGTCTGAGTAAACAAAGCCTCCAGCTTCAGTGGGCCAGAAGCAAGAGGCAGAGCTGAAGCCCAAAGGGGATTTTACCAGCCCCTAGAGTATGCCACTTTGAACTCAGACTTCTAGCCTCCAAAACTGTAAGAGAATAAACTCCAGTTTGTGAAAGCCATTGCATTCATGGTATATTCCTCTGAGTGGCACTAAGTAATCAAAACAAGCACTTCGCTGCTAACCAAAAGATTGGCAGTTCAAACCCACCAGCTGCTCTGCAGAGAAAGATTACAGCCTTGGAAACTCCATGGGGCAATTCTGCTCTGTCCTGTCAGATCATTGTGAGTCACAATACATTGGATAGCAATGGGTTTTAGTGTGGGTTGGACCTCATCCAATCAATTGAAGGCCTTAAGAGCAAAATTTGAGGTTTCCAGGGAAAAATAAATTTTGCCTCAAGACTGCAATGTCAACTCCTGCCGACTTTCTAGCCTTCTAGTCTGCCCTACAAATTTTAGTCACTGCCAGCCCCAACAATTTCACAAGCCAATTCCTTGATTTATTTTAATTGGCTTAAATATCTTCTATTGGTTCTGTTTCTCTGAAGAACCCTGACCAATACAAAAAGTGACTCAGATTTCCAGGGTTGGGGCCACATTCCTCGGTGTTATGTTTCTCTCAGAGAACTAACAAATCATTTCACAAAGATGTCATCACCTGCCAGCTAATGCTAAGTTGCAGCCAGAATAAATGGTCCATTACCCCCCATTACAGGTAGGTCCCCAGGAGAATGACAGCAGAGACAAAGGAGACTTGTGGCCCAGTGTCACTGCAAACTTACAAGACTGGTAAAGTGGGGGGCTTGTCCCAGCCAATGAGCTTTCCTTTCCTCTCTAGCCCATAGGGTTTAAGATGGAGAGCTAGGAAAGCAATCTGGTTTTTTGCAGAATTCTCAAACTCTAGCTACAAATCACCAAGGACTAAAAATAAAAATAAATTTTAAAAACATTATTTAACCTGGGTTTTTCTTTTCCAGAAGAGGATCAGATCATGTTGTAATACTTTCTCTATTGAATAAGGTCCCAACTCCTTTTGAGTAGTGTAGTAATCAATAGTATGGTCTCTGGAGCCAGGCTCCAGGTCTGAATTTCAGCCCCATCACATACTAGCTATATGACCTAGAGCAAGTTACTTAACCTCTCTAGACCTCAGTTTCACCTTTTGTTAAAATTAGGAATAATAACAGCATGGTGGTGTTATGTGATTTAAACATAAGGCACTTAGAACTTTGCCTCACACTTAGTAAGAATGTTTAATACAAGTGAACAATTTCCTGTTTTTTCCAGGCCTCCACTTCCTCACTATCTGCTTACCCACACAATTCCTACAGTTTGGTCACCTTATTTCTGATACAGACCTTCTAAAGCCCAGAAAGAACAAGACTCGACCAATACTACACAGAAGGTTAGTAGGATTGCTTTGGGAGTGATCTGGCTACTGTTCCTAACTACTACTTCTCTCTTTTAGGAAAAAAAAATTGAGCATAGTTTGAGAAAACCTAGAGAGGCAATATGGCTGGAGCCAGATAGGATCTAAGTAATACTAAGAACAATGACCATTAAATATGTGCCAGGCACAGTTCTAAATATATTCTGTGTATTATTTCATTTAAACTTCACAGCAACCCTATAAGATGATGATTATTATCATCATCTGCATCAAACAGATGAGGAAATGGAGGCTCTAATACTGAGAATGACTTAAAGTTGGGGTTTGAACCCAAGCAGTCTGACAATAGAGCTGGAGTTTGTAACCACTACACTATGCACTATCCTATATACACTATCCTCACTTTATAGCCATATAAAGTGAGGAAAGCAAAAGGAGAAACAGAGGACAAAGGACCAAGATAAGTTCTTTTTGAAGTAAACAGATTGAGGCAGTATAGTGTTTTGGTTAGATCTTAATATCAAATATTAAGAACTACCTGAGTTTAAGTCCTACTTCTGCTACTAGTTATTGAATCTTGTTGGGGCTCAGCTTCTTCATTTGTAAAATGAGAATGAGACTATTTCTGAGAGTTGTGAAGGACTTACAGGAGATAATGCATGTAGTCTCATGGCAATGCTTAACACAGGAAATCAAGCCTGTTACCATCCATTCAGTTTCAACTCATAGCAACCCTACAGGCAAAGTGGAATTGCCCCACTTGTTACATAAGCAAACAGTCACATTTTTCTCCCACTGAGCAACTGATGGGTTCGAAACAGCAACCTGTTGATTATCAGACAAGTGTGATAACCACTGTGCAACCAGGGATCCTTTTTTAACATAGGAACGTGCTCAGTAAATAGGAGTAACCAATGTCATTAATTGCACTCCCTGCAGGATTTGCCTACCACTACATCTACCCTGCCCTTTTTCAAGAAAAAAAGAAATTTGGGGTGGGGAGCAATAGTAATTTATCTTGAAAATGAAAACCTAGTCAGAATAAAGGTTTTAGGGATCCTCTCCTACTTACATTATCTGCTGTAAGTCCTTCACAACTTCCATGGTGTGTGTTGAGAATGAAGGTGAGCACCACCATTATTAACATCACCATCTCCTTCCTCAAGGAACAGCTCGTAACAGGCTGCCCTTAGTCTTTAGTTAGTCTTTAGTCATTTATAGCTGGAGTCAGAACTCTCCTTATTCATAGGAATTTTGTTTTCCCATGTCATTTTCACATTAGTTGCTTTATTTCTCACATTAACCTTGTGAGGTATTGAGAAAAAAGGAAAGAATCACAGATGAGTTGAATATATTCCATGTGGTCACTTTGAATCAGCTATTTTATTTCATCCTTACAATAAAACTGTGAAGGGGTATAGTAATCTTCACTTTGCAAGTGGTGACCTGAATCCAATGAGGTTTTGCTTCCTTTTTTGTATGTAAGTTTTCCTCTCATTCTATATGTGCAGCACAACTCTGGCCTGAGGTTGTGTCCTGCTGAAAGTTTTCCAACTTATTCTAAAAACTCACTGTCCTCATGTGGTGCAGTGAATTACTTGGTGTGGCTTTTCTAGCCATGGTCTTTGTGACTAGATGATTGGGTGGAACTATGCAAATGTAAGGTGCTTATGGCCTACCAATGGGATTGGATAGCTTCTAAGAGCTCCTGATGTAAGTAAGGTACAAGGTACCCTTGTGGGGGTGGAACCATGCAAATAAGGTTATGGAACCCTAAAGTTGGGATTGGTTAGTTTCGTCATTCTGCTAGGCTTTAAATGAACCCTCCTAGAGGCAGA
Organism: Orycteropus afer afer; assembly: GCF_000298275.1. Lineage (NCBI taxonomy): Eukaryota > Metazoa > Chordata > Mammalia > Tubulidentata > Orycteropodidae > Orycteropus > Orycteropus afer. The sequence goes on from NW_006922555.1 coordinate 415,489, forward strand.
AGGGGGGATCTCACTGCCATCAAGAGAGAAAAGCCAGAAGTGGAGTGGAAGAGGTGGAGTGGAGCATGTCCTTGGACCCAAGATCCCTGTGCTGGACCTCCCTGGCAGAGAAGCAGCTGGACTGGCAGAGATGACCAGCTGAGATGATTGGCTGAGATGACTGCTGAGGAACCAAGAGGCACAAAACAGAGCAGTAGGCTTGCCAGCTCACAGAGCAAGAAAGCTGAGTACTGTTGGGCAAAGTGGGGTGCACATAGGTTCACCTATCAGCAGAGCTAAAAGAGCTTTGTAACACTCACTTGCCTGAGCAGGGCAGAGGCCAGGCTAAGAGGCTGAGGGCCAGAGAGGCATGGTTGAGGGGGTAGCAGAGGGGAGACTGTCCTGATTGAAGAATTGTACCCTGAGAGAGTTCCTGAACCTGAATTGTAGCCTGTTACTTCCATAATAAACTCCATAATGAGTATTGTCTGTGAGTTCTGTGTGGTCATTGCAACAAATTGTCACACCTAGCAGAGAAGGAGTGCCATGGGAGGGATGACTTGTGCCAGAATTGGTAAAAAGGTTGGAGACTGGTGGCATGTCTGGCTTTACAGGAAGTTAGAGGAGGTCAGAAGATGCTGCCTCCATGCCTTTTTGCACCTGAATATGTTGATCTTTACATTTGTCTCAAGGCCCATGACTTGAGAGTAATTTATCCCGAATGAATCTGAGATCAAATTATGACTTTGCTTCTTATAAGCCATATGATTCTGTGCTAGTCATTTAACTTGCTTATTTCTGCATCTCTAAGATAGCAAGTAAAATTTTGCTGAAAATAATTTAAAAATGATTGCAGCAATATATCAACAGGGAACAGCGAGAAATTCCAGCTGGATTCAGAGGAGGATGTAGAATGAGGGATATCATTGCTGACATCAGATGAATCTTGGCTAAAAGCAAAGAATACCAGAAAGATGTTCACCTGTGTTTTATTGACTATGCAAAGGCATTTGACTGTGTGGATCATAACAAGTGATGAATAACATTGCAAAGTGAAGGAATTCCATAACACTTGATCATGTTCATGCAAAACCTGTCCTTAGACCAAGAGGCAGTCATTGAAACAGAAGGGGATATTGCAAGGCTTAAAATCAGGAAAGGTGTGTGTCAGGGTTGTATTCTTTCATGACCGTTATTCAATCTGTGTGTTGAGAAAATAATTCAAGAAGCTGGACTACATGAAGCTATCAGAATTGAAGGAAGACTCATTAAAAACCTGCAATATGCAGATGACACAATCTTGCTTGCTGAAAGTGAAGATGATTTGAAACACTCACTAATGAAGATCAAAGATAAGAGATCAAAGATCCTTCCATCTGGATTACACCTCAACATAAAGAAAACAAATATCCTCACAACTGGACCAATAAGCAACATCATGATAAA
>NW_006922555.1:417013-418702 GCF_000298275.1 Orycteropus afer afer
ATGTCCATGGAAGCAGCAGACAAGAATTCAAATGACACATTACATTGGGCAAATCTGCTGCAAAAGACCTCTAAAGTGTTCAAGAGCAAAAATGTCACTTTGAGAACTAAGATGCACCTAATCCAAGTCATGGCACCTTCAATCACCTTATATGCATGAGAAAGCTGGACAATGAATAAAGAAGACCAATGAAGAATTGATGCCTTTGAATTATGGTTTGGTGAAGAATTGCATATACCATAGTCTGCCAAAAGAACAAACATATCTGTCTTGGAAGAAGTACAGCCAGAATGCTCCTTAGAAGGAAAGATGGTGAGACTTCATCTCATGTACTTTGTTTGGACATGTTATCATGAGGGACCAGTCCCTGGAGAAGGACATCATGCTTGGTATAGTAGAGAGTCAGAGAAAAAGAGGAACACTCTCAACGAGATAGATTAACATGTGGCTGCAACAATTGACTCAAACATAGCAACAATCATGAGGATGGCACAGGACCAGGCAGTGTTTGGTTCTGTTGTATGTAGGGTCACTATGCATCAGAACTCACCCAATGACACCTAACAACAATAACAACAAAAGAGGAATCTACCACTTGTCTGTCAGTTTGTCGTACTGTAGTGACTTGCATATTGCTGTGATGCTGAAAGCTATGCCAATTTGGTATTTCAAATAGCAGCAGGGTCACCAGCAGGGACAGTTTTCAGGGGAGCTTCCAGACTAAGACAGACTAGGAAGAAGGACCTGGCCATGGCCATTTTAACTGCCTGATATGCATGCAAAAGCTGAACAATGAACAAGGAAGACAGAAGATCTGACACATTTGAATTCTGGTGTTGGGGAAGAATATTGAATATACCATGGACTACCAGGAGAACAAACAAATCTTTCTGAGAAGTACAGCCTGAATTCTTCTTAGAAGTGAGGATAGTGAGACTTCATCTCACTTTGGACACATTATCAGGAGGGACCAATCCCTGGAGAAGGACATCCTGCTTGGTAGAGGGTCATCGATAAAGAGGAAGACCCTCAACAAAATAGTCAACACAGTGGCTGTAGCAATGGGCTCACACATACCTGTTATTGTGAGGATGACACAGGACTGAGTAAAGTTTTGTTCTGTGTACATAGGGTCGCTGTGAGTCTAAATCAACTTGGTAGCATCTAACAACAACAAAATGGTGGCAAATAACACTTCATACTCCACAAGGTTGTAAAAATTAAATATCTTACATGAAAGTGTTCTGTAAATTGGGACATTTCATGAAAATGTTACTTAAAACAGGATCATCAATCAGCGTAATTTCAAAAGAGTTCCAGGAAGATAATAGAATGTTTATAGCTCTGACCTTCAATCAAGTAGGACCCCAGAACTGCAACTGTGGTGGGTGACTGTGAATGCTGTGAGACAAGAAATGCAGAAATTCCCTGAAGTGCTTGCTGAGGAAATGGTTTTTGCTGTTAATGATGTGTAATTTATATCATCATAAAGATATCTAAACTTTTACATCACATGCTTCACAAAGAACTTATATTACATTATTTTATTTGATACTCGCTAAAAACTCCAAAAATTGTTGTTGTTTAGCTTGGAATAATAGCCACCATACAGAAGTAGATTGCCCAACCTTCCTTCCAAGGAGTGGCTGGTGGGTTTGAACCACCAACCTTCTGGTTAGCAGTCAAATG
>NW_006922555.1:419102-422391 GCF_000298275.1 Orycteropus afer afer
CTGGCAGTCCAAGGTATTTTCAATATTCTTTGCCAACACCACAACTCAAAAGCATCAACTCTTCTTCAGTCTTCCTTATTCATTGTACAATTTTCACATGCAGATGAGACTGTTGAAAATACCATGGCTTGAGTCAGGTGCACCTTAGTCTTCAAAGTAACATCTTTGCTCCTTAACACTTTAAAAAGATCTTTTGCAGCAGATTTGCCCAGTGCAATACAATGTCTGAATTCTTGACTGCTGCTGGTTCCAAGGGGGTTGATTGTGGGACCAAGTAAAATGAAATCCTTAACAACTTCAATCTTTTCTCCATTTACTGTGATGTTGCTTATTGGTCCAGTTGTGAGAATTTTTGTTTTCTTTATGTTGAGGTATAATCCATATGAAGACTGTAGTCTTTGATCTTCATCAGTAAGTGCTTCAAGTCATCTTTCAGCAAGCAAGATTATGTCATGTGCATATTGCAGGCTGTTAGTCTTCCCCCAATTCTGATGCTGCATTCTTCTTCATATAGTCCAGGCTCTCAGATTATTTGCTTGGCATTTCTCAAGTTAAAAGAACTGAAGAAAAAATTCAAACCTTGAATTGTGATATTGAAGGATTCCATGGGGGGAAAAAAAGAAGATGAAAGGAATACACAGAGTTAGTGTACCAAAAACAACTGGTCAATGTTCAGTTATTTCAGGAGGTAACATATGATCAAGAACCAGTGGTACTGAAGGAGGAAGTCCAAGCTGCCCTGAAGGAACTGGTGAGAAAAAAGGCTCCAGGAATTGACGGAATACTCATGAAGATGTTTCAACAAACAGATGCAGCACTGGAGGTGCTCACTCATTTATGCCAAGAAATTTGGAAGACAGCTACCTGGCCAAATGACTGAAAGAGATCTATATTTGTGTCCATTCCAAAGAAAGATGATCCAACAGAATGTGAAGATTATCAAATATCATTAACATCACACACAAGTAAAATTTTGCTGGAAATAATTCAAAAATGGTTGCAGCAGTATATTGACAGGGAACTTCCAGAAATGCAAGCAGGATTCAGAGGACGTGGAATGAGCGATGTCATTGCTGATGTCAGATGGATCTAGGCTGAAAGCAAAGAATACCAGAAAGATATTTACCTGTGTTTTATTGACTATGCAAAGCCATTTGACTGTGTGGATCATAAAAAAAAAATTATGGATAACATTGCAAAGAATGGGAATTCCATAACACTTAATTGTACTTATGAGGAACCTATACATAGACCAAGAGGCTGTCTTTCAAAAGAAACAAGGGGATCTGCATGGTTGAAAATCAGGAAGGGTGTGCATGCAGGTTGTATCTTTTCACTAAGAATTAGTCTTTATCAATTAAAATTGTTCTATTTACTTTGTTACTATTTTCCTCTCTTGAGAAGGGGCCCATCTGAATTTGCAAAATCCTTCCCATCTTCCCTTAAGAGCCATCACAAAGGCCACCTTGGTCTAGAAACTGGTTGTAAATCCCCACATAAGTCTTCTTTCTGCTTTCTAAATCCACAAAACACTGTGCAAGTTATGGTGCAGTGTATTCTAGTCATTTTCATGCTTGTCTCCTCCTCCATGTTCTCACTAAACTCACTAACTCCTTGAAGGGAAGAAGGAAGGAATGATTTCTTTGTTGTAGTTTTCTGTCAGTCTCATTTATAAAAAGCTATTTATTGTGGAAAATTTCAAATATATAAAAGAATAGGGAGGATAATATAATGATCTTCCATGTACCTTTTATCCAGCTTCAACAATTAGCAACAAGCAAACCATCATAGTGCATATATACCTATTCCCTCTGCTCTCCCACTTTAGATGTTTTTAAAGCAAATCTCAGACATTCTATTATTCCATCCTTAAATACTCCAATATGGGCATCATCTTTTCATTTCTGTGTCCCCTACAATAGGAAGATCTGTGTTTCCTATGACTCAGAGCATATCAGAATATTATTTCCGCACACCTATGTGCTAGGCTTTGTGCTTGGCTCTGGTGGTTCTATGAAGGAGTAAAACATCGTTTGAGCTAGGGTGGCACTAGGGAGGCACATCGGGACCACGGCACGACGTTCCTAACCAAGAACCGTTATCGCAACAGGGAGTGAGCACAGGGTGCACGTGGGAGCCGGGGGGTAGAACTTCGAATTATACTAATACTAATTGTGCTGAATCGGCTGTGTTAAGAGGCAAGTTCGAACTCGCTGTGAGGCGTGGGGTCTCCAGCAGGAGGCGCTGCAAAAGGTGAGAACTGGCTGGGCTCGGCTTTTCTTGACCGAACTGAGTAGGTAAGTCAGCCCCGTTCTGAGTGCAATCTGCAAGGAACAACGCCACTTAATAGGTGAGCAGGACGTTGAGCGCCAGGGCATGAGAGGAGCCCCAAGATCCAGGTATGGGGCAGAGGCCTGGGATCGCAGGGCAGGCCCAGCACCTGCTCCCAGGTCTTCTCGCTACAGCCAGTTGACCCGCCTGCCGCCAGTTCCTGCCCCTACTACCGCTCTTCCTAATAGGGTATCTCCAAGCAGGGCGCAGGATAGAGTGAGGAAACACCTGTTTCCAACAAGAAAAGAAGTGGGGGGAAGTCCCCATTAGGTTTCCGATGGCCTCTGATAAAGCTTGCTCTCGTGAGCCTTGTAAAAGGGTGTCCAGAAAGCTGTAGAGATCATTTAATATATATATCTTTCTAAATCCCCCCTCCTTTTACTAAGTTGTAATGCACTTTAAAAAAAAAAAAAAAAAAAAAAGTCTTCTTTCCTCCGTGGAGTTTCCCACTCCTCTCAGACCTCTGAAGGCCCCAGCATTGGTGTCTGCAGGGACCGCCACCATGCCCACTCTTAAATTTTGTAACTGCCTTCTCCCCCAGATTTTTCACTTTCTCAACCTCCTGCCGAGCTACAGGTGGGGAGTAGGGCTAAGAGGGCAGCTGAACAAAGAAACCAGGGTACCCCTGTCCCGGGCCAGACTCCTCTTCCACAGCCTCCGAGAAACTGGAAAGCAAGAGGGGCGCAGGAGTGCGTGAATCCCAGAGCCCCGGTCTCATGCCACTTTCCAAAGGCGAGCCCAAGGACACGTGGGAGGTGAGAATGGCCCCAGAGCAGCAGACAAACAAACAGAACCCCACGGACCAAGCCTGAGTGGCCATGGGCGCCAACAGCTTCCACGCACTGGACTCCGTTATTTCATCAGCAGTTTCAGAAAAACCTGCCAAAAGCAGTTATGCCTCACTGCAATGTGTAGCTTTTTCCTGCCTTTTTTTTTTTTTTTTTCAAAATAAAAGAGG
>NW_006922555.1:422491-428318 GCF_000298275.1 Orycteropus afer afer
TGTAGCTTTTTCCTGCCTTTTTTTTTTTTTTTTTTAAAATAAAAGAGGGAGGTAAACTGCTCGCTCTCCCCCCCTCCTTCTCCCAAAAAGAGCCAAATGGATGTGAGAAGGGGGGAGGGAAAAAAAAAAAAAAAGAAGAACCCACACACCAATCTCCGAGTGGATGCCAATGAGGTGTGGCTTGTATTTAAATATCCAATATGTCAATGTAAGGGGAGTGGGTATGTATATAAAGTGCCTTTCGCATCTGATAGCTCAAGGAAACCAGCTATGAGAGGCCTGGGGAGATGGATGCGGAGGGGAAGCGACACTTTGACTGAGAGCAAGGTCAGGAGAAGCGCGCAGCCCCACGCTCCTCGCGGCTGAGAAGTTCCTTGGAAGCTAACAGACGTCGACTGCAGCTTGTGAGAGCGCAGAGCAAGAGAGCTTGCCAGCGCCGCCGAATCGCCCGTGCTCGCCACTGGGAAAGGCAGTTCGCGCCCCGAGGCCCCGGCTCGTTCCACGCGCCATCCGCACAACCCCGCCATGGCGGAGGTGGGGGCGGTCTTCGCCTCCTTGGATTGGGATCTGCACGGCTTCTCCTCCTCTCTGGGGAACGTGCCCTTAGCTGACTCTCCGGGTTTCCTGATCGAGCGCCTGGGCCAGATCGAGGGGAAACTGCAACGCGGCTCGCCTACAGACTTCGCCCACCTGAAGGGGATCCTGCGGCGCCGCCAGCTCTATTGCCGCACAGGCTTCCACCTGGAGATCTTCCCCAACGGCACGGTGCACGGCACCCGCCACGACCACAGCCGCTTCGGTGAGGACGCGGCCTGGAGGGACGGGAGGCTAGAGGACTGCGCGGTGGGGAGCCAACAGCCCAGGGCTCCGACGAGGGGCTGGCGGACCGCCCCAGCACTGTGCCGTCCGGGCCAGTCAGAGCTGGAGGCCGCTGGGGGCTTGGGGCGGACTGGACACGACGGTGCGGACCTGAGCCGCATGGCGTCAGGGCGCCCGGCACCCTTGGACGCTTTGTGTGTGAAGGGGGAGGGAGCAGGGGCGTCTAGAGATTCGGCCTCACCCTTCCCTACCCTCCCTCCCCAGGGAGCTGAGGGCTTGTTCTGAGAACTGGAAGCAGCGCCTAGGATGAAAGCAGGTGGAGGTAGGAGTTGGTGTAAGTTCTCGCTGGGGGGCGGGGGGACGGGCCTCGGCTGCTGCGCGGGGCCGGGGCCGAGCCTCGACGCTGCAGGGCTGTCGCGCGGATTGCCTAGAGCAGTAGCCTGCCTTGGCCATGGGCGTGGTGGACAGGCGGCCTCCGTCTGAGTCGCTTTCGGCTGGCGGGAACTAGGCAGCCTTGCTACCTGTCTACCTACCTCGGGGTTGCTCTGCTCAGGGTGGGAGCCAGTCCAGGAAGCACAACACAAGCAGGGTACAGGGGTCCACTGTATAAGAACACAAGCCTGGGGCAGCTTTTGCCCTGACTTACTTCTGTACTTCTTTTCTCAGTGGGGAAACCACACAAATCTTGGATGGTACTGGTCCCACTCCTAGTCCCAGAAACAGGTGTCTCCTGGGCCCAGGACAGGAAATGTCCAACCTCCATCCAGGATTGTCTCTGCCCACCCCTTTGCAGCTTGTTCAAGGGCACAGCTGCTTTTCCCATGTACAGACCGAATTGAACAATTAATATAAACTTTGATCACATAAATGGAGATCATTGCATCTCTAAGCGAATGTGTTCACTCCTCAGCCATTTGGACATTTTTATTTTCAATTTCCTATTCTCTTCTCTACTAAGCCATTTTGCAGGTGCAGTGAGAGCTCCCTGTCCTTGCCTCTCCTCAATTTCCTTATGTCCTCTGTTTCATCCCAAGGACTCTCTAATCCAAGAAGGGCACCTTCCACCCCTAAGTCAGTAAAAGGCTCTGCCTACCCTCAAGCCTGACTCCTTTCCTTTCTTTTTTCACTCTCTCCAATCCTGCTCTCCAACCCGTCTATCATCCTATTCTCTATGCCTGGCTAGAGCTGCATCTGGTGTGCACAGTAAAAAGTGAGGTGAAAGGGTCAGGTGCTGAGCAAGACCAAGCATAGCAAACAACTTAGAGCCAGAGTTGGCCTTCCTTGCTGGGAGCAGACAGGAACCCTAATGAGGTCTATGTCATCTTGGAAAAATGCACTCAGAACTGGAATACGGTAGGTTGGGGGGGCATTAGAGAGGTGCAGGTGTTTATAAAAATTTGCAGCAGGTTCTCAAAAGAGTGATGAGGTGTTGAGGGGTGTTAACTTGGCTTCTTTTCTTTCCATCACTTGTGACTTTGCAGTCCCCTTTTGTTCCTCTTCAAAAGGAATGGGATTCCCACCCTGGTCTCAAAACCAACTAGAGTCTCTCAGAAATGGCCTAAAGATACTGGGGTAACTCATATTTTTACATATAAAAGAAAAGTCATGAAACAATGGAAAAGCATGGGGGTGGGACAGGGAAGGTGGAGAAACTATGAGCACAGCTCCCAGAGGCTACAAGTGTTTGTCTGGCTGCATGCCTAAGCTGAGCCAAATAACCTACAAGTTCAACATAAATCAGTAATAGGCTCTTGGGGTAAGTGGTCTTTAATTACCTCCCTAAAGACATCTTGATTTCTTTTCATCTCCCAGGCCTGCTAAGAGTGTTAAGTTTAAGGAGAAACAAAAGGAAATAAAAGAGGCAGGAAGAAGGGATGTTTTCATTGCTGCTTAACTGAATGCGCTTCATTTTTGGTTTTGCTTTTTTTTTAAAAAAAAAAAAACAAACAAAACAAAACACTGCCCGGAACCACTTCTGCATCACCTTTCCCTTTTCTCCTTCCCTGACTTCCTGGAAATTCTGTGTATTTCCCATAAAGGAAATGATAACTGGTCAGAACTATCTCTTTCTAACCTCCCCTGCCAACTTTCAAACACACACTTACTCTTTCTCAGCTTAGCTTTTGGCAAAGAAAGAGGTGGCATTTGAGTTTGCTAACTCTTTCCTCCCTCCACATTTGAGTTAATCAGCCAGGGTATTCAATAAATTGAAACTTTAACATTCCATAAGTGCTTTAGCAGTCAACATTCCAGCAGGGTAAAGTAGGCCAGACTTAAGATATAAAATATTATAGATTTCTGCTTGGGGGGAGGGGATAGTCTCCAAAGGCCATGTAAAGTAAATAGCTATTTGTTGTAATTGGAGTGCAGAGCCCCCAAGGATTACCCTGGAATCCATGTGTTCAGAACGAGCTCAAGCGCAACCCCTACTCTAAATAATAACCTGTTGGCACAGCATATGCTCCCCCCACCCCCATCTGCAATCAGTAGCCAGGAGTGTTTCAATCTCTGCCTGGCTGGTGAAGTTTATATGAGGTTCACAGGGATACTGACATTCCTGAGGGCACTGTGAACTGGCAGAGCAGAGATTGGGAGCCAGACTAGAGGAGAGGCCTCTCACCAGGTGGGATACAACAGGCCCATGCAGCTGTATGAATGAGCTGGTTCTTATTTGGCAAAATGCCAAAGCAACACTGTCTTGGCCCTGAAGTCTGACAGCAAGTCAAGGTTGCTCAAGAGAATTATGGAACCAGATTAAATGACACAATCTAAATTCTAGCAGCCATCTAGCCAAGTTCTGAAGTAGTGGGGCCCAGGACAAATCAGTTTTGACTGAGGTCAGGGGAAGTGTGGTGTAAGACAAACCAAAAAACTCACTGCCATTGAGTCAGATCTGACTCATACTGACTCATCTGACATACTTGGGTTTCTGAGGCAGCATCACTATGGAAGTAGATTGCCCAATCTTCCTTCCAGGGAGTAGCTGGTGGGTTTGAACCTCCAGCCTTCTGGTTAGCAGTCAAATCCGTAGGCACTACGCCACTAGAGCTCCTGTGAAATAAAACAGGAAGAGAAGAGTCTAGAAATTGTCTAGCCTGAGGTGGACAGGTCAAGATGAGGCAGAGTATAGGGAGGTCCTGGACCTAGAAAGGGTAAAAATAGTGAGGACAAACTTTGTCTACTCAATACTTTGCCTCAACATTTTACTGTTAACACCCCTCTTCAGCCGTAGCTGGGAAAATGTGGAAATGGCTTGTCTTCTCTCCCCCTTCATGCTGGCTGAGATTCAGGAGAAGGTTTAGGAATATCTGTTCCATCAGCATATGCCACTGAGTTCCCACAGTTTGAATCCAGCTAATAGGAAAATTGGCAAAGGGAAATGATGCCCAAAGACAGCTGGGAAGGGATGATTCCAGCTGTTGGAGACCCCTGTTATTGAACATAACCCAAGTGACTTCCTGTATGATCTGTCCTTTTGGCATCAGGGTTAACAGAATTGGAGAAAAAACAAATGGCCACACCTCTTGGGTTTCATGATTTGTTCTCACACCAGGTCTTAGACAGGGAGATCACAAACTGTCTTCTGCTACTTAATGAGCTCAGGATGGTCAAAGGCATAAGGTACTTAGAGAATGAGGAAATTAAGACTCGAAGCTAGGAAGTAACCTGCTAAGGAAAAGCAAAGAACTAAAGGTTCCAGCAAGTTGGTATTCTTCAAAGTTTAGCACCCAGAACTGAATCATGACCTGATTTCTAGTTTCCTTGCCATACTGGACACTCTCCTTTGAATGTTCTCCTGTTTTTCCATATCTGTCTCTTAAAGGAATTTGCCAGAACTAAACACAATACTCTGTATGATCTAACCAAGGCAGAGCAGAGTGAACAGGAGAATCCCCTTCTTTATGCTAATTACTAGTCCTCTATTAATGCAGGCTTATAGTACATTGGTTTTTTCCCCTTTTTGATTTTTTTACATTAGTTACATTAGGTTTTTTTTTTTTTAACGTTACAATAATTTGCATCCCACTAATCACTCAAGCATACTGAGCTTACCTCACTATGTGGCCATTGTTGTGTATGCTTTGCTAAGCGACATCTCCCCATTCTAAAGATTGGCAAACTTAACATATATAATAAAAATGCACAGAAACACAAAATATCAGTACACATTTTCAAGAAAATATACATGGTTTTCTGAAGCGGGGAGGCAGATGGGAGCAGGGAATGGAAATAAAAGCAATAATTAGATAAGTCAAAATCCTTGCACAGACAAAGTATGATAATGGACTATGAACTAAGGAGTATGATTAACTCAACTGTCTGCACTTGAGGCTTAGCCTCCACCCCCCCCCCCAAAAAAAAAAACCCAAACAAAAAATCTTGGGGTTTAGGGACCCAAGTTCAGGACTTTACATTTATTCTAAATGTAAAAAGACCTTATTTTGTTAAGAGTCGGCCCATTCTTCCATCCTCTTGAATTCTCCTTGGATCTTGATTGTGTCATCCCTCTCAGCTGTATATCTTATGGAACTAGAATAAGTAGTCCTCTTACAAGTGATTTATTAAAATGTTAAACAGGGCAGAACCAAAATCAGAACCTTAGGTGCAACTAAAGATTTTGGTCCATTAAATCAATATTTGATTAACCCCTACTTGGCACTAAAAGAGCTCTGGTGGTGCAGTGCCTAAGGTATTTAACTGCTAACCAAAAGGTCTGTGGTTCAACCCCACCAGCCACTCACTCCATGGAAGTAAGATGGGGCAATCTACTTCCTTAAAGATTTACAGCCTCAGAAACCCAATGAGAGAAGCTATGAGTTGGAATCGACTGAACAGCAAAGAGTTTGGTTTTTGGTTGACACTAAGTATGTTCCCTTCCCCTCCTGCTGTTATGTGTCAATCTCTTTACCCAAAGCTTCTTTTTTGGTACTATAAAAGTTGTTGTTGTGGTTATGTGCTATCAAGTTGGACCCGACTCACAGCAACCCCTCCTTGGGTTTCTGAGGCA
>NW_006922555.1:428418-430158 GCF_000298275.1 Orycteropus afer afer
GGGTTTGAACCGCCAGCCTTCTGGTTAGCAGTCAAGTGAATTAGGCACTATGCTACCAGAGCTCCCTCAAGTCCAGTATTACCTGTCAATTATTAGCCCTGGATAAACTTTAAATTCTCAAGTGAGAAAGAGGATAACCAAATTGTCAGCCAATGGGATATACTAGCTGAAAACATTTTTTTAGGAGATATCTCTAACTAAGTTAAGTTTTGCCTCCTGCCATAAGCAGGGGGAACAGATATATTGTGTGGCCTGTGTGGCCTTTGTTAGAGTCAACTACAGGCAGTTGAAAATAGAATAATTGGCTTTAAGGACATAGAAGCTGAGAAGATACAAAACAAGTTCAGTCTGGAGGACAGCAAGATAGTGCTGCGTGTTCTAAGGAAAAGGAAGGTCTTTGGAAATGATACAGAAATCTGGCCTCATTCTTCCATTTAGATAGCTGCCCTCCTATTTCTTGAAATGGTGATATATCCACTCTTCACTTACTGACATGGTTAGGTTCCAAAGACCAAGTCATTATATAAAGATTGGTGTTATGCAAAAAATGGAGGATGACCACATCAGATCACAAAATGGAGGATAACTATATCATTACATAGTTGCCAAATTACTTCACTACATAACTGTGAAACCAATGAGAATCATGACCCAGTCAAGTTGACATATAACCATAGTCATCACAACCAGTGTTATCTTCACCTTGCACCTCAGTGTTTGTTACTGTAAGACATACATCATTAATGCACAATTTTACTATTGTAAATGCAAAATGTTGGATAATGAGATAGTCAATAAGTGAGGAGTAGGTGTATTTGACAGCAATGTATCTTGTAATTATGAAGCTTTTATAGCCAAAGCCATCTCACAATCTCTCATAATTGCCTAGGAATGTTGAGTAGAAGCAGAGACTGTTTCTGAGTGCCTTCTCTGAGGTTCCATTCTTGCTGCAAAAGGTGATTTCATCAGGTAATTCATCAAATATACACAGGGCTAGCCTCCAGTTGAGGAAAAATAACTGATAGCTCATGTCACCTGAGCCACTTTTTTTCAGCTTGATGTCAGTAATGGGAATACCATTTCCTTTTCTTGCTCAAGGAATCCTGGAGTTTATCAGCCTGGCAGTGGGACTGATCAGCATCCGAGGAGTGGACTCTGGCCTGTACTTAGGAATGAATGAGCGAGGAGAACTATATGGGTCGGTAAGTTTAAGGTTTTCTTTTCATCAGAGGCTATTACCACCAGTGTTTGGACAATGTAAGGCAAAGGTATAAAAACATTTACCTAACACTTGGAAGCACTTTAGTCAACTGTAAAAGATGAGTGTCCTTTAGTCACTTCTTGGCTACCCAAGGCCTTGCTACATTAACACCTTCACTCAATTTTCTCAATTTATGCTTTGCTGGATCTCTGGTAGCATAGTGCCTAAGGCACTTGACTGCTAACCAGAAGGCTGGTGGTTCAAACCCACCAGCCACTCCTCGGAAGGAGGGGTCACTATGAGTTGGATCTAACTCCACCGCACATAACAACAACCAACAACAGGCAAAGCATAAACTTTTCTGTGATCCTTTGCCTTTTCCATTAGAAAGCCAACTAATCTGATGACAACAGTAAGCTCTGCTAGTTCATCAGCAGTCAGGGATTGGAGCATTAACCCTCCCAAGGAGCACATGTGAATTTTAATAAGTGTAGAATAGAGAGTACAAAAATAAGCAGTGGAAGAGCTGGCCTTCAGAC
>NW_006922555.1:430368-431901 GCF_000298275.1 Orycteropus afer afer
TTCAAGGGATCCCAACTCTTGGCTTTGACTTTTGAGTGACATAGCATGCTTTCTGGATGCCAGTACCTCATGAAATCAAAACACGTTTTTGCATGACACCTAAAAGATAGGCCTGTCACCAGCACTCAGTATTGGCAACCCATGCAAATAGTATGGCAGCTGGATCAAGTGTGAAAAGAAAGGACAGAGGCAAGAGACCCAGGAGCTGCCAGTTTGAAGCAGCCAGATTGAAGGAGATCTTTTCTAAGCTTTCAACTGACAAGCTTGAGATCCTTCATTAGGAGACAGCACAGTTCATCTCCTATGGAGTTTTATATAGATCCAAGGCCTTTGCCTATCAGTTGACATAGTTGACTGTAATCTCAATTGATTTGAACATCATTAACCCAAAGTGGGAAAAAAGCTCAGTGGGGCATCAAGAGGCCATATCCTCCAATCCCTTGCCTTCAGGAAAGATCTCACCTAAAATATTCTTGTGTGGCTCATGAAACAGGATTAAGGAGATACAGACAGGAGGGTTTTGAGCTCTTTGGAATGGAGATACTGGAAGATAGGACTGAAATTTTCTAATATCAGTGATGTGCTATAGATGGGGCAATCTACTTCCGTAGTGATACTGCCTTGGCAACCCAAGGAGGGGTCGCTATGAGTCGAGTCCGACTCAACAGCACATAACAACAACAACAACATAGCTATTTCAGGGTTTCTCTACCAGCTGGGGGATGGGATAAATAGTCATATAATGGGCTTTACTTTATTCTCTCACCCTCACAGAAGAAACTCACACGTGAATGTGTTTTCCGGGAACAATTTGAAGAAAACTGGTACAACACCTATGCCTCCACCTTATACAAACATTTGGACTCGGAGAGACAGTACTATGTGGCTCTGAATAAAGATGGCTCACCTCGAGAGGGATACAGGACTAAACGACACCAGAAATTCACTCACTTTTTACCTAGGCCAGTAGATCCTTCTAAGTTGCCCTCCATGTCCAGAGACCTCTTCCGCTATAGGTAACAGACCCCTTGTGACCTTTGTTACCCATATACTCTGGGGCCACTGTTGTCTCTGCAAGCACTATACTCATAGCTTTTAAAACCTTACTTCCTACCAATTTAGATAACAAAAAAGCACTTACTGTTCAACTCAACTCAACTGTTCCCTTGTTGTTAAAAGTGTATATCAAGGTTGGGTTAGTTTGGGGAGGGATATGTAGGGAGGGGGGGATGGGCCAGAGGGAATCTTGTATATACTTTTTTCTTTGCTCATGTTTTTCCCTGAGGTGGCATAAGAATGATTGGGGGCCCCTGCCAAGGGCCAGGGGTGTCTTGCTCTACAGTCTACCCAAATACCTCGACAGTGGGTAAATGGAAGACCAAGGAATCTGCCACAAATGCTACCTACAGAGCTTTGGAAAAGTCTCATTAAGAAAATCATTAGGGCTATAGCCCTACTGTAAGCCATCCCTGCATTGGCTCTGCAGATTTCTCATCTGTCCTGACATACAGTTTTCCTGCCGTTGGAAGTGGG